>NW_009634187.1:50493-53456 GCF_000690535.1 Cariama cristata | reverse complement strand
AGGAATGCCTCACAGTCTGGGCAACCTGACAGCTTTTTTAGAGTCAGCCCTTCTCAGGAGCTGTTTTCTCGTAGCATCATCTCTGGCAGAGCGCAGGGTGTAGGCAGGGAGGAGTGGATCTGGCAGGGGATGTGCAGGGGTGTGAGAGCACACACACGTGTGCGTGTATCACACCTGTTTCACAACTCGCGATTGACTTCTCATAACATTGACTCAATCATCCCCAATTATAAACAAAGCTAGCAAAAGACTCCTTCCTAGGAAAGAAAAATGGTTGGGGGGTCAGGGGGGATGGGTTTCCCTGAGCCTATACCAGCTCCAAAAAGCATGTCAGGCAGTAATTAATCACTTCAGGGTATTTGCTGATGTGTAATTACGTGCAGTGAAAGGTCTGGCAATACAGTTCACTATCAATCATCACTGCGTATCAGTCACGTAGGCCGGGTCATCTCATAACCTGCCTGCCAGTTATTTCAAATGGTAACGTTTCAGGTAAAAACCGAAACCCTCAGTTTCATTTCCAGCATTTCAAGTGTTTCATGTCACATTCCTATCCTAACCACCTCCAGCAAGATCCTCTTCTGCCCAGCTGCACGGGAGATTGAGTCAGGGAGCAAAGATTTCCAGAATTGCACTTGGTGAAATGCAACGTCTTTCTGGGCAGATGCAGAGGGGGGTTTTGCTCTTTGGTATTTTCTGGCCTTGGCCATGAGGATATTACATGACTTTGTAGCATCCGTCCCGCGCTGTGCAGCAGCCGGTGCTTTTGCAGGACTTCCCTTCCCTTCTGAGCAAGACCAGCTCATCCACGTGATGGCCACTCCTGGTAATTTTATCAGGAGCTTCGTGGTATTTAGCGGTTTAGCAAAAACTCCACGTCCTGGGGGTAACTTCTCACCCTGAGGAGCCCCACCTTCCCTTTTGGATGTCGGAGGGAAAGGGGAACTTGCAGGCTCCCGGGTGAGAGGGCAGATGAAAAGAAGCCAGTGCTTAGCATTAAACAAAAACAACCCTAAAAAATAACTGACTCCTGAGTTTTATGCCAGTTTCAACATTTTGCAACAGCCTGCCTCATGATTATTATTTTTTTTTTTAATTTATTTATTTATTTTTAATCTGAGGATTTAAAGGAGCCCCTTCTACCCGCACATTCTTGGTGCAGTCGCAGCCCTGTTTTCCAGAAAAATGAACTTCTTGGCTTTCCTGCAAGCCATGGCGTGGTCCTTGGTCTGCGCCCATGCGCTGAGCGGAGATGCAGAGGCTCAGCACCTTGCCAGCATCTGGCTGCACAACAAGGCACTCTTACTTATCAGAGATGGCAAATCCCTTCTGGTCCCTGGCACAACGTGGCCTTGTGGCTTTGGCTGTCCTGTTCGATGACACAGGAGATTTTTAACTCTTTCTAGGAGACTTTAACTTGTTTAACTCTGCCTGCTGGAAGTGGTTTTGTTCCTTTTGACAGTCATTTATGCAGAAGTTGCATCCAAAGCCTTCCTCACTAGTAAGACTAGGAAAGTCATCTGGATAAAACAGAGGATGACTGCGGTGACCAAACCCCAGAAGGTTGGAGTTTTCCACCCATAAGCCAAACAACAAGCCACCAGCAGAGCTGGAGGTAAAATCCTGCTCTCTCAAAGGTTTGATCTTGTCCCTATCCTGAAGCACCCTGCTTTCGAATGCAAAGACATGCACCCCGAGACTGTACCTGTAATAAGTAACTATAATTACTGTCCTAAGGATCAGTCGGAGAGCCATGAAAGTCCAAAAGTGCCAAGTTAATACTGCAGAGTCAAACATCGCATCACGTGCTCTCCTTCTCCTTTTCAAAGGAAAACAAAAAAAGCCCAAGCCCTTAAAGAACCCTGAGTGTGGGAGGCTGCTTGGAAACCCACGTTAGGAGAGGATCTGGTAAGACCCAGCCAACCTACAAACACGGACTGCTCATCCTGGGCATCACAGACATCACACACAGGTTTGGCCCTAAAGCTTCGTCTACGGTAAAAGCGTGCAATGACAAAGCTGAGCTGCAATATAGCAGAAGCCTGGGGTCCCTGTGTCCCCAGCAGCTCATCAGTTTGTCTCACTGGTTGCAAGCGTCGCAGTGGGGTGTTGGGGAGCGGTGGATGCTGTGCCTCTGCCTGCAGCCCTTAATTAAACCTCCAGTGATGATTTCACTCTGTCATCTGGGAGATTTAAGTCCCAGCAAAGCACAATTCCCAGAGACAACACAAAGAGATGAGCTTCCCTCCTTGCTCACCCTTAGCCCATCAGTCATCGTCTCTGGCCTCCGCGCTGGAATTGTTGGAGGGAAGGGGAAGCAGGGACAGGGTGGGAGCTGATTCATCTCTGACCCAGCTTCAGCCTGAGCCCTTGCTGATCCATCCCCCGGATACGTGTCTCGGCTCACAGAGCCGGACAGCGAGATACTGGGGAGGGATAATTCCCGCTGCTGCATGGGATGCAGGAATCTGTGGTGCAGGGCTTGCATGGCAGCTGGGTGCAGGGGTGGTCAGCACATCCCCAAGGGAGGAGAGGAGGCAGCCAGCTGGATGTAGCCTCAACCCCAAGGGAGCTGGGTCTGGGCCACCTCCGAAATGGTTCCTTTTGGTAACAGGGAGGGTGAGCTGGGGCTGAAGGGAGGATGTCAGAGTGTGGCACGTTCACCCTGCCTTGTTGGATAGGGTAGGAGAAGGATCGTGTCCAGGCGAGAGCTGCCAATACGTATTGAGAAGCAGGACCACTCTCAGCAGTTTGGGATATTCTCCAGCCCCTGTTGTCTGAGTAGCCCTGGCTCTGCCAGGCATAACACCTGATATGGCGTGATCTCCGTGTCCAGCATCCCTGTACCTGCTTAGATCCTGCGCAGGGGCTGGAAAGAGAAAGAGAAGAACTGATGAGACTGATAAAATGAAGATTACTGTCTCAGTCTCAGGGGGATGGCCTCTCCTTAACCCCAGCACACA
>NW_009634187.1:529-50462 GCF_000690535.1 Cariama cristata | reverse complement strand
GTGTGGGGGGGCGGGGGGAGGGTCCAGCACCACATCTCCCCAGCTTCAAGGAGGGAGACAGATGGTTTTCGAGGTGGGCTGGGAGGAGCAGCATGTCCCCAGGGCAGGGACAGACCCCGCTATTGCTTTCTCTACCCTCTGGAGCACTATCTCAAAGACAGAGCATCCTCCCTGGAGACCCACAGGGCAAGCACTTGGGGCAGAGAAGGTGTAGGGCTGGATGCCAGCACGGATGGATACGGCTGAGGGACCCTGTTGGTCTCGTCTGGAGTGTCCCAGGGAAGGAGAAAGCCCTCCCTGGTGGCCTATGGCCCCCCCAAAGGAATGCAAGCTATGCAGGGACCAGAGGTCACTGCAATCAGGCGCAGCGAAGGGCGGCTGTAAAGGGGAAAGATAAACCCAATAAATCAGGCTGTGGGAAGAGGAGGAGGGCACAAGTGCACAGAGCTGCGGGAGGATGGTACAAGGCAGCTCCCCCCGCCCGGTCCCAGGCAGAGGGAGGGGGGGATGTGAGGACTAATCTGGGCCACAGACCAGCCTGGAGATGGGGGGGATGCAGAGCACAGGCAGCGGCATCACAGGGCAGCATTTGCAGAGGGAGAGATGCTGGGAAGACCTGGGAGCCTGGGTAGAGTAAAAGGAGCCAAAAGCATCCATGGTGGGGGAAAGCTTCTGGTTTTAGTTCTGGTAGTATTAAAAAAAAGGGAAAATGTGGAGAAAAGAAACAGAAGCAGTGGATTAGGTACAGATGGAAAAAGCCCTCCAAATACTGTTTTGCTCTCAGTTTTATTCTATTTTATTTTATATTATTCCCATAATAGGAGATGGCAGTCTGTATTCACTGGTGAAGCAGAAGACACAAAACTCCCCTTCAAGAAAGTCACAAATGGCTATGAAGTATTTTAAAACCTGTCATTTTTTTTCTTTCTTCTGCTTAGACAGGAGACCTCCCTTAGGCTCGAACCTCCATTGTGCAAGCATTCATTCCTGCGGCTCCAGCTCTGTACGTCAGACTACGAAACAGTGGCTTAGGGGAGATGGATGGACATCTCGGTGACTTAGCTGCTGACCTGTTCCCCTTTCTTG
This sequence comes from Cariama cristata, assembly GCF_000690535.1. Classification (NCBI taxonomy): domain Eukaryota; kingdom Metazoa; phylum Chordata; class Aves; order Cariamiformes; family Cariamidae; genus Cariama; species Cariama cristata. Next base: position 49,376 of record NW_009634187.1, on the reverse strand, counting down.
AGCCCTCCAGGTGAAACCAGGGACCCAGACACATGTTTTTTGGGACACAGAAGTAGTCAAGTAGCTATACTTGCTTACCCAGTGTGCAGAATAAGCCCCTGGTGAAAATCCGTGTTGGTCCACATCCATTCTGTGTAAGCTATAATAAACCCACACCAGATGCTCTGGATCTCATCCCACCTGGTACGGTCAGAGCTGATGCACCCTGGAAGAGATGATACCAATAGAATCCCAGCTTCCACAGCAAAATATTGAGAACCCAGCTCCAGTGCAAACTGAGAAACGAAATCTTAGCATGCTCATCTGTGGTGAAGCAGATGGGAAATGTGACCCTCGGTGCCTCCAAAAATAACGGGTGAACTGTGTAGTCTCGTGGCTCTTAGCTTGATTTCTTAAGATGCAAGGTTTGTGCAACGGGGACCTGACAAGTCCCCCAGTCAGTCCCCCATCCCGGTCCTGAGAAACTTTTGAACCCTTTGGCCAGTCTTCCCCCAGATTTGGCAGAGGAGCTGAAGTCTCTCTGACACAAAGCGCCTACGAGCCTTGCGAAAATAGGTGACTCGCTCGAGAAGAAAGAAAAAACGCTATAAATATCCTGAGTGAGGGAAGAATTCATCGCTCACTCAGCTCTTATTATACATCAGAGAAAGCTGTTATAAAAACCCCTGCCACAAAGAAAGGCCCAAGCGTGAATCATTCCTTATGAGATATTAAAGAAACCAACCACAGTGGCGAAAGCCAAATGGACCCAGACATCCTTGGTGCCTCCGCTCCAGAGCACGTATTCGTGCTCATTGCCTGGCCTGTGACCATGCCCTGGGCACCCTGTCCCTTTGGGAAAGATCTCCTGGGGGCAGAGGGCCATCTGTTTGCAAAAAGATAACATCTCCCTTTGAAGATGCTGCCTGCAAAGGGCTGCCACCTCTAAAAGACTAAAGGGTAGCAACTGCCTGAGCCTGTCTGCTATCCACAGCCTCCGATGCACTCCCTAAAACATCAGGGCAAATGGTTTTTAGGATGTACAAAATAGAATAGAGGAATTAGCATCACAAGCCCATCTCCCTTCCTCCATGGGCTGCCACCGTCTCTCATCTTCTTTTTTTCCCCTTGGCTGGATTCAAGCAAGTTAGGGACTGGGACCTGTGGGCAAGGATAACAACTGCAAGTCCCAACTGGGCCAGTGGCTCCAAGGACAACTGCAATCCTCTGTTCAAAGCCCATTCCCACAGACCAGGCTGCCTCCCGGCTTTTGTAAGCTGTTAAACAAAACACTCCGAATGTGATAACTTAGCAGGTTAAAGGAAACGCTTACACCACTTTGCAGTCAATACAGTGAAATGAAGTGCGATGCATCGGGGCAGAAGCGGCATGTGATGGAGAGGAGAAAAGGAGCAGCTGAAAGTTAAAGTTGGAAGACGGTGGGGATGAAACCAGTTCTCCACTATCCAGGACGGTGGAGAGGCCTGGATACTGAATACCGAGATAACGTAGATGCCTAGAATAACCTAAATAGCCCAGATAACCCCTCGTCTGGGCTATGGCATATCCATCCATCACTGAACTGGAGCCTGCTATGACCTGACTCGAGTCTTCACACGCCGTAACAGCAACTGTGCATTACAGATCCCAGGGTTGCTCAATGCATGGTCAAGGTCTTTGAATCTGCCATAGGGCAATGTACGGGAGGGTGATGGGGTCTGAGACTGTTGACTCCGACTTGTGCTGGAGGGCTCTGCTGAAGCAACCAAGTCCACCCTGACACAGCAAGCTTTTGATGGATAGGGTTGAAATGGATTCAGACCAGCATTGCACACAGGCAGGGCTGGCAGTGACCAAGTTGATAGTGGGTCACCAGCCCCGTTGAAGGTCACGGGGAAATGTCTACAGCATTGGAAATTCTCCAGTGTCTATGGTCAAGAGAGAGACGCACACTGAGGCTGTGGGACGTTGCTCTCTAAAAGGTATGAGGTCAGGCATAGGCTGTGGAGGGGGGGAGGTCTTGATGAATTTATTCCACCTGATGAGCTCACAGCTTGGCAGGACAAACCTGCAGATGACAGGAAGCTTAGTGGTTTATTCTTCAATCTCTCCCCAGCCATGCCTCAAGCAATGATGCCCGGTCTTTTGCTCAAGGTAGAAGCGATAGTGAGGGCTTTCCCAAGCCTCCCCTGTTTTTCAGCTCCTCCGTATTTTCTTATCTGTTCTCTCACTTCCCCAAAGTCCTGTGAGTGCTGTAGCCAAGTCATCTCTAAAGTATGAGCCCTCGTTCATCAACAGGTCAAACTATTCCCCAGCATAATCTTGGTGGCTAATTGTTAAAGCCAAAGCTGAAGCCCCACATCTCCCCTCCCCAGGAATTCCCGAGGGTGGGGGAGCCCTGGGAAAGGAGGGCAGCTCTGCTAACATGACAGGGGAGATGGATGGGAAGGGCAAAATGGATCAGAAGCGTATTTGCTTTTTGTGGGCTCTTTGTTGTCTCCGAGAGGTATTTCTTGCAACAAGAGGATCACATCACAGAGCAGGCACCCACAGGAGGCTACAGGAGCCAGCAAGCTCTGTTTCAGTCATCGCTCCTCCCAAAAGCAAGAGTTCGCAGCACTGGAAGCTTCAATTGGGCTTCCCTCGTAAATCACCTTGATGACATTCAGGTGCAAGCAGTTCCCAGGTTGGCATTTTAGAGGCATTTTTGAATTTCATCCCGCACCATTCTTCAGATGGAGTACTTGAGTCCTCAGAGCCTCTGTCTCAGAAACCCCTGGGAGATCCCAGCAGCCCAACTCCACCAAGAAAGCTCAGCTGTACTGGGACGTTGTGCCCCGGTGCCTTGCACGACATGCACATCGGCGTGATGCTTTGAGAGACGCTTGCCTTGCTAACAGCAGGCCACGGCACCTAGTTTCTTCTCCTAGATTAGTCATTCTTCCCAAATTTCCTTCTTTTGTATAGGGATTCCCTGTGTTTCCTGCTACAGGCTTCATTTTCTCTGCACTATAAGCACTTGGAAGTATTTGTACTGCCAGAGAGACCAGCTCATCTATTTGGCTATTTTTATTCCTCCTGCCATAGCACCTTGAGAATTGTTTTTCCAGAATAATCCCTGGAGGTCAGGAAGGGAAAGAAATCATCTCAGATAGATACAGTCAAATGGATTGAAGGCGATTTCCTACACAACAGGAGCCCGTAATCATGCTGAAGTCTTCAATATTGATACTTCAGTTAGAAGGAAATTCTACTCAGAGGCATGCTCTTTAAGCAGTGCCTTCAGCATCACGTCAGATGTTCACATCAGGTCCGGGTGCCAAAGGTGCCAGTCCATTGGGGGAATTGTGGGGGACCTCAGTCTGTTGTGTTACTGAGGACTAAAGGGTTTGGGTTTCTTTCCAGGACTATCAAGCCTCAACTGAGCAGCCCCCAAAAATTGCTCTTGCTCTCAGCATGCCCAGGTCTGGCACCTAGAAACGTGGAAAGATCAAGCTTTTGCAAATAAGGATTTGTTTGGAAAAGGATAATCAACATTTTTCCAGGCTCAGCTCATTCTTCATGACTGCATTAGTATCTGGAGAGTCAGGTTCCCTCTTGCTGCTTCTTGAAGTCGCCATGGCCGTGCTGTAGCAAACCTGGCCTTGCCGACCAGCATGGTATGTGTGGAGCATCCTTTGTACACGCAGGTACATGCAGATGCCGGCCTGGAAAGCATGGGCCGTGCCGTTTAGGAAATACTGCTCCAAATCAGTAACAGGCTGCTTCTGACAAAGCTGTGCAAAGAAGACTAAACTTTGCCAGTGTCTTTTACCTTGGCTCCTACCACCGGGGTCAGTGCAAGCCGGTGCTCATCTGGCCCTAGCAAGCCCCGACACCTCAGCTGTGTCAGCCATCCTCCAGCTTACACTTCGCATGGGTGCCACAAGGATCAGCCTACACCTGGTGGGTAATTACACAGGGTGCAAGTCTAAACTAGAGCATCCTTCTGAATTACCTCTGTGGATCCTTGTAACGCGAAGCTGTGTTGAGTCAAAAAAATGCAAAAATGCATTCTCTTCATTACATTAAACCAAAAAAATCCCACATTTGTTCCTGAGTGAGAACATTCCCTTTAATCTCGAATAGCACATCTGGATCAGCTGCTCTGCCGACAAGACTTAGGAGAAACAGGCAGAAAACATGCGGAGTTTCTTTGGACCAAAACTGAATTTTCAGAGTATCATTGATGCTATGTAGCATTTGAAGATCATTTGTGGGACACATTGGGAGGTCCGAGTGAGCCTTAAACACCCCAACTTTTCAAAATGTTGTATTTTTCCTCATAGTTGCCGGTTCTGGGGCCTTTGGAAGATGGCGTATTCTAAAGCTTCTTTAAAGACCATGAGGTTTAAAATGGAGTCTTTTGTCTCCAAGTGAGTGAACACTCTGAGGCTATTAGTTCAGATGAATACTTCCAGCCTTCGCTGGTCAACGACCCTCAGCCACCACGTAGCCGGTTCTCCTCAGTTTGTCAGTGCTGCGATGTTGTCAGAGACGGTGGCACATTGAGCTCCACCTGCAGCTTCTTCTTAGATCACCTCCTCAGTTCCCAGTGAGCAATTGCTCCCTTGTCAATGGTCTTGTCAACTCTGAGGGCATCGATGTCTCCTCTGACTCTCCCTCCTCACACACATGGCACATCGTAGTCAGGTCTGAACTTGTACCAGCCTCAGTTTTGCTTCTGGCAGCGAAGCAAGCGGTTGTCATCTCCCTCTGCTTCACGCACAACGCGGCATCCTTCACAACACTGTGGTGCAAAACTCCCTGGGGTGGCTGTGCTGCAAGAAGAGCTGGGAGCCAGCTTGGCCCCAGGCATGGCCAGGGCGAGGGGGTGGCTGCAGGTGCTTCCCTTCAGTCCTGGTAAAGCCACGTTTTTACAATCATAATTCCCAGGGCCTCAAAACTTGCTGGCTTGGCTACTCCTCCTGGGTTTGTGCTAGGCTCCTTTTGTGGGGCTGCTTGGGCTGGAGCTGCTCCTGGCTTGGGAGCTGGAGGACAAGTCTAGGTAGAAATGAACATTAGGGACAACTCTGTTTAAATGCCAAAGTAAATGTCAGTGTGGGCATGACACTGTTTCCAAGATGCAGTGGAAGCCTTTGACCAAGCCTTGCTTGCTTTTTGTTGCCTTTTAATGGCACGTCACCAACGGTTGGTGCTCACCATCCAGAGACCCAACCAGCTTCCCTAGGGCCCTTTCCCTTGTGTTGTCACCGTGAGGGGCTCACGATGAATATCTTCCTCCCATCAGGTCCATACCCTCCCTTTGGGTTCATCCCAAAACCTTCTGGAGCCGCACCATGGTTCAGCCCTGGGCTCTCACACGTGCACCACCACGTATCTCGCTGGCACGCTGCACGGCAAACCCAACGAACCGTCTGGCCGCAGTTATCTGTTAATCCTCCTCTGGCCCCTTCCCTATCGAGGCATCATCTAAACTATCACACAGCCCTGCTGTTGACTTTCCTAGCCTTTGATCATTTATTCACAGGCTGGACAGATTCTCTCCATTATGAATTACAGGGCTTTAATTGGATTGAGAGCCAAGCCTCCACCTTCCCCTGTAATTTAGCTTTAATTAATGTCCATTTATTATTAACTGTTATCAGCTGGGCTTAGGCTTAATGTCAGCTGGTTATTATCCAGAGACCAGCACGGATTGTTTTCATCTCCTTTATTACCCATTTCAATAATTTCCCCCTCCCCTGTTGACAGACGCACACAAAATGCGCACGTCAGCATAAAGGATCGCTGTTAAGGAACAATGGGTCTTTCAAAGTCGCCGAAGTCAAAGGAAAGTCTCCTCATCTCTCTAGGTTAGTACCCAAGCCAGCATGGACAAAGAAAAATGCCTCTGTATTTCTACAGGAGATACATACAGTTTACCTTTTTATTTTTGCTGAGGCACAAAATCTGTAATGGAGAGTGGAAATCGGCGAGGAGCTATTTTGAAAGAATTGGGGCATTTTCATGTTCTTTTATATTTTCCCTTTTCTTATTTCTGGCTTTAAGAAAAAAGAACAGAAAAAGAAACCTTTCCTTCCTCTTCCCTTTTATCACATTTCCCCCCCAAAATAGCAGCAGTGAACATACTACGAAACAAACCCAAGAAAACAGCAATCCAAGTACTCAGGAGAGGGCTTCAGAGCCTGGTGAAAAAAAAGAGAGAGCTGAAGAAGAGAGAAGAATGCTTTGCCTCCGGCCTGCGTCCATTTTCCATTCTGCAAAACCACTCCACAAGGTCTACTGAGAGTCCCGCAGCAAAGTCAGAGGCTTCAAAGCCTACACAACCATGCACCAAACTATTTCTCCTGCCCGACTTTGACCTCCCCTGCAAGCGGAGCATGTTGAAAGTTTTCCTTTCAGATCCACGGGAATGCTGGTGGCTCTGACAAGACCCCAAGATGATGCCAGGGTTGTCCATGGCTGCCATGCAGGAACCAGGCATTGCTTTTCCATCCCCTCAGACCCCACTCAAAGCTGCTCCCTTCAGATACTTGGAGGTTCATCAAGAGCCCCCCAGGGTCTCCTTCAACTCCATTGCTACGGCCAGGCTGCAGACAGGACATGGCCCACCGGCCTTGCTCCTGACTCCCAGAAGTGGATTACCTGCAGCAGAATTGCAGATAGTTTTGGCCATTTGCTACGACACCCTCACGAGGTCAGAGGATCTGGGCTGAAGCATCTGGAAAGCAGGTCAACAGGATCAGCTCCCCCGCCTCGCCCCGGGGATCTGACCCACTGCAGCCATTGCTTTTGTTAAAAGAAGTCAATTCCAGGCTTTACAAGAAGGCAGTGGTTAATCCAAGAACAAAAGCCCACTTTGACGGCCAGTGCTTTGCAGGCAGTGAGCTTTCAGCTTCTACACACTGTCCCCTCCCCAAGGCATTGCTCTGGCCAGCTTGGCCAAGAACATCAAGCATGCAGAGGACTGATAAAACGCAGTGCATCAGAGCTGCCGGTGGGCTGGGGTACCAGCATATGGCAGCGAAACACAAGCAAACGCCTCTACTATGTACGGTGACAGTGACAATTTGTGAGGGAAAGCAACAGTGGCAAAGGCAAGAAGAAGAAGAAGTGGGGAGGCCCCTTTCTGTCTTGTCTTGGGTTGAAGACCTCTTTGAGAAAGGTCTGGAACTGGTCAGAGGGACAGAATCACCCCCAAGGAGAGATGCATTGTCTGACATCCAGGTGAAAGCGCAGTGACAACTGCTTTGGTTTGACTTTTCCCCCATCCTTAGGGAATATTTCAATTCACTATTTCTTGATAACCGTTGTGAAATTGGCCATTCTTGTCTCATTTAGTACTTTCTTCTCCTTGCTTTGCTTTGGGTCAACTTGCAGAATTGTCCTGCATGAATTTCTGAGATCGCAAAGTTGGCTTCTGTTTTTGATGAGTAAAGAAATCGACACTTCAAAGTTTTCAGTCTCAGACGGACTCCAAATCCCACCTTGCTCCCAACCACGTACCCCCTTGCCTCAGGGGTGCAGGGGAACACTGAAGCTCCCTAATGCCTTGCAAGCCAAATGTAACTTCTAGATGGAGACAAGCCAAACAAACGCTCGTCTCCGTCTAGAAGTCAGACCACAACAGACTGACAGCGATACCAATCTGGTTCTAGTTCAGCCACTGCCCATTTAAATCTGCTGTACCACTCAGGAAATCTCTACGATTTCTGACACTGAAATGATCTTCTGAACGTCCTGCAAGCTCTGATCTTGAGGGCAGAGGAGCTTACACTGGGATGGGATGAAGAGCTGGTTGGGGCTGGGGAAAAGCTAGGTACTGCCACAAAATGCCTTGTCCTCCCTACATGCCTGCTTTTTACCTGCCTGCAGACCCCTTAGAAGTCTTGCACAGGAGACACCGACCTCTTCTGAAGGGACTTGGCCATACGATTGCCGCATAACGTGCAGAGATTGGTATTTCTTTGTTGTTTTTCCCCAACCCTTGGGATGTCAGCCCATAAAATCTCTCTGAGATCAGCGACCAGTAATAACGGGCTTGCTCAGAGAGCAAGCTTTGACTTGGAACCATGATTTCAACTCAAGGCAAATGGAAAGGAGGGAGAAGTTTTTGATGACAGTGGCAAATCATCTCATCCCTGCCGCAGCGTGAGAGCTGCCCTGGGACAATTATCCTGAGCTGAGTGCATCATCCGTCCAGGGGCTCTTCCCTGCAAAGACTTCATTTGGTTTAATTACTGCAATTTGGAAGTCAATTCAGATCGGCCTTCCTGAAGCCCTCGAGGAACTTAAAAAGAACTGAAACTGTTTTCAGTTGCATACCAGCTCCCTCAGGCTTGACAAAAATAGGGTAAATGCATTAACAAAACACTTTAAAAGATGCTTTCCTAGCTTGTTCTTTACCCGAGTTTTCAGCACAGTCAACTTCCAAGTCCTCAAGGTTGGAAAAAATCCTACCCAAGGAAGAAACAGCTAGTACAGGAGGAGCCTGGCCTGTTTCTCAGGAGTGTGATGGGTAGAAGAGGGTGTCCCTGCATGTGCACATCCCCAGCCCGTTGGTCCCCACAGCTGACCACGGAGCAATGCAGCTGGTCAACAAGCAAGGTGGAACGACGTCTATGGCCACTGCTGTCCCCGGGAAGAGACAGAGATTTATCTGTGCATCAAAGCTGAGCTAGTAAAGAGCTACAAGGTGTACACCCGCATGATGGTTGTGCTCCGGCAAGGTCCCCAGCAGGAGATGCCCAGGTGACCTTGCTATTTAATGTGCTGTGACCGGCGCGCTGTTACGGTGGGATTTAATAGCAGGCTCCCGCAGAGCGCTGCGAAGAAGCATCTCTCTCTCTCTCCAGTCATCCGAGTGAGCTGCTTCCCCCACGGATAGGCAATCTGAGCAGAGAGCACATCGCAAGCAAAGGTGTGAGCAGCAGGAACGGCATGGGAGCATGACTCAGCGTCGATTCGGTCAATGGGCCACTCCAGCATCAGTCAAAGAAAAGGGAACACATTCACCCTCTGCATAAGGCACAAGCAGCGGTTGCACAGTGCCATGCTGATTTTCCAAGCCAGTGCCTTCCTCCAGCCTCTGCACGGAGTCACACAGCAGAAAACACAAATATTGGATGCTGCCAGTCCCAAGGGCTTTTTGCTAGCCAGGACCAGCAATGCAGCCTGGCTGATGGTCCAGCATGTTTTCATCCATGGCAGCCACACGGGCAGTTTGGGCTCCCAAAACAAGAGCTGAGTGTGGCCACACCAGTTTATTTTGGGAGATTTGAAAGGCTTCACTTTGGCTTTGCTTCATCACAGGCAGCACGCACATCTGGCTGAGGCAGGGGCAAGGTTTGGAAAGGAACAGCATGCCGGCAAGGAAGGCTTTCTGAAATATTTTCCAGCACTCACTGTTAAAAAAAAACAACTGATGTTTCAGTGAAATGTCACTACACCTGGAAAGAAAAATCAAGAGCAAAACAGAGTGTCTTCTCTGCTGCCCCCTCCCCAATCCCTTCAGAGCAGGAGCAGTGACTGCTGCGATCTCTGGCTCTCCCAGGTATAAATTCATCAGGTTTCAGCCACTTCTAAGCCAGACTCTGAAAATAAGCTCTGTATGGCCTCATATGTGACCCAGAAATAAACAGGAGAGCAGGGTTCGGATCACAGCTTTTAAATCTCGGCTTGCCTCCTGCCACCAGCCCTTGTCACCAGCTGATAACCAGAACCAAAGGACTTCATACGGTGCTGTCTTCCAGTGCCCTGGACTGATACCCTGTCCTGCAGGAAACAGATGGCCAGCGTGGATCTGGGCATCACCTCGGTTTGTTTAAAGCACTCCTGGCTGCCGTGTCCAAGTCCTCTCCTGGCATGAATGGACGTGCTCTAACAGTTCTCCTGCAAAGCAGGAACTTTGCAGCAGCTTTCTGTGGTCCCTCTTTCCCATTTAGGTGAGGGGAGAGGAGAGACAGAGCTGTGGTTTGCATTTGCTGACCCCTCGTGCAATACGTGGTTCCCCGACCAAACTGGTGCTGCTGGTGCAATGGCAGGGCTGGAGCCTGGGGATCAGCATCGCTGGGAAGCTGATTGTGGGGAGCTGGAAATGTGCCTCAGGGCAGTTCCTTGCTGTCTGCAAAACCTTCTCCCACGTTCCTCAGGAAACAGCATGCCCCAGGCGCGATTTCGCACATCACCAGCTTGCGCCCGGGGAGGGAAAAGGCACATACGACAGCCGACGTTTGAGGAGGGGTGGTTGGTGGCTGCCACGGTGCCTGCCTGATGGGAAGTTCCTTGCTGGGCGAGCAGCACTGTCCCAGCCCCTGCCAGGACCTGCTGCTCCTGGCAGCGAGATGTTTTGGCACATGGCACGGTGCCCATCTCAGAGAAGCAAAACCGTCCAGCACGGCTCCTCCTCAAACGAGCCAGGCAAATCTCTGGCCAAGATTAACAACGAAGGCTGGAGGCTGCTGGCAAACTGGGCTATGGCAAACCAGGACATGCCTGTAATGGTGATACCCGCCGGTCAGCCGCAGGAGCGGGTACCGATGCTGTGCAGAACCACAGCGTGGCTTCTCCCAGTGCCATCGTGCTGCCGGGGGCTGGTGAGTGGCCCGGGCACCAGGTAAACCCAGCGCCAAGTCCTTCAGGCTGGGGAAGGGATGGGCTAAGGGCATCCTCCTGTGAGGCTGTAATTTACGGTAGCCTTTTGTCCTCACTCCATTTGCTAGTTAATTGCTTCTGGCGACCAGCAATAAGAGCATAGAGCATCGGTGCAAGGCCGTGTGGCTGAGAGAGGCCCAGCGTGAGCACAGACAGCTTGTAAAACCAGTATCCCTCTGCAAACAGTGGTGTTTCTCTTTCTCATCGCTCCCAGCCCTTCCCAGAGCCTTCCTCAGTGCACTTTCCAAGGGGGGTGGGCGTGTCACAAAGCCGGCTGGGTTTGGGATGTGGGGACATCAATCTATCAAGGGCAAAAAAGGAAGAAAAGCGACAAATGAAAAACCAACCCCAGCTATTCTGACACAAAGGTAAGCTAGCATGAAGATCTGCCCTCCAGCCTTTCGGATCACTCCTCCAAGGCAGATGTTGTTTTATATTCTGCTCCCTCCACCTCCCCATTCCTGCCCTAGTGCAGGGAGAGCTCCTGAAATAGCTACTTCGAGCCACTTTATTTTGGATGCAAATCATTGGTATTCTGCAAGAAGAGCTCTCACTTGGAGAGCTATCCTGCCAGACCTGTTCCAGCTGATTTCCTTACGGAGCTGAAGCCCTTCCTATAAAAACCTCAGCCAGGGTTAGCCTCCTTTTTTTTCTTTATCATTCCAAACCTGTCCGCTCCTCATTTTGTTTCCTTTTATTTCCCTTCCTTCACATCTGCATTACTGCAGAGCGCTGTTAATAAGATTTATGGCTAAATATTATCCAGCATACAGGTAATTTAATATGCACTTGCTGGTCCGGTTTGAAAAGCAAACAGCTTCTCTCACCATTCTGCTGTTGGCTCAGCTACCTTAATTGCCCGTGACATACCATTGCGCAGCGTAAATATTCAATCCTGGCTCTGAAGCTTGAAGGCTCCTCTCCTGCTCTCCGTCTGCGGATCGGGATCTCGGCAGCGTTAGGGGATGCCCCTTGCCATGCCGGGGTGAGGGGGTTCACTCATGAATTGGGTCATTGCCGAGGAGCAACAGAGCAGGGGGGGCGAGATGAAAGGGGAGCAACGTGGCTCTGCAGGAGGCAGGAGTCACAGAACCAGAGTAATTTAGTTTGAAAGGACCTCAGGAGGCCACTGGTCCAAACTTCTGCTCAAGCCAGGTCCAGCCAGATCCAGTTGCTTATGGCTGTGTCCAACCGCGGTTTGACTATGTCCAAGGATGAACTCAATTTGTGGGAAGATGCTTCTTTTCAAGCAGGATTTTCTCTGTTTTACTTAAGTCTACAAACGCAGGAGAGATTGAGAGCTTGTCCAGGAGACAAGGCAGTATATTAAAAGACACGCTACACCTCCAGCCAAGAAGGCAGAAGATGGCGAAAAAACCCGACTTCTCCAAGAGTAATTATGCAGCTCAGTGATTGAATGGGGGAGACAGCTGAGGTTCAATTCATGCCACGGACCCTGTGGCAGCAGCACTACCAAGAAGACTTTGTATGGGCTTTCACGCTGAACAATGAGCAAGGGAAACTTGAGTTTTATCTGCTCCAACGACCCAGCCCAAATGGCCGTGTTCAGTCAGCAGCAGGGGAAAATGCCACGCTGCAAAGGGCACGAGAAATTTGGCACCTGCCTTGCAAAGAAAGAGCCGGTTGCTCACGCTGGAAGATGCCTGCAGTCCTTCCCTCCAGCTTGGTTCTGTGTCCAGTGCGGCAGCAACGAGACTTCCCACTGCAGCCTGCAAGAAGTAGCTCACTGGGAAGTGGGAATTTGCAAATAACCTGTTTCAAAAAGAGCTGTGTTCCTCCCATCAGTCCTCACCAGGACCCTGCTTTGCCGCTTAGGAAGTGCTTTCATGATCTGATCACTTCTACTTCTCCTGGTGAAAGGAGCAAGCTTTAATTACCGCTATGCGTACGCTTAATAAATAGGAGAGCACAGGCACCACTGTGTAGGAGGCTCCATGTTTTTCTGCACATGGGCCATGCCAAAGGGATCTTGCTTCACTGAGCTGCAGGTTACCCAGCTCCCCGAAGCGTGGTGATAAGTCACGGTGTGAGGAACGCGGTGGAAGGTGAGGAGCCTTCCCTTCAGCGCCAGGTCTCCCTGGCAACTTCTCCGTGAAGCAACAGAAATCAAAGACGGTGCCAAAGTGTAAGCTGAGAAACCGCCCAAATCTCTAATCGCCAAGCACAGCCTAGCAAGAGGTCTGCCCTGGGACAGGAAATTTATATCATCTATCAACAAGCACTACACGCAACAAAAGCAAATTCAAGGGAACTCTGTTTCGTATCTCGCGGCTTCCTCTTTCGCTGGCTGCTGTGATCTATATTTTTTAAGGTTGGCTGCACTTCCTAGAGGGTAAAGTCCTGTTCCCAGCTCCACTGGCAGGTCAGATACCTGTGCACGCTTCTCCTCCCTTCCTATCAGTTGCAGACCTTGTGATATTTATAGAGCATCTTGCCCAGCAGAGCCTTGGTCCTCTTCAGACCCTTGGGTGAGAGCATACTGTGAATTTTCCGCCCTGCACCGCCTGCCCCTCTGCACGGTGCTCTGGCCCTGAGCAGGCTTACACCCAGCTAAGAGCAGCAAGCAGAGAATGAACCATCCCAAAAGCTTTCTGAAAGGCCCACGGACGAGGACCAGAGGAAGATGGAGGCCACATACGAATGACACCGCTGCAGACAGCCCATCTGCAATGCAGTGCAATCAAGGAGTGACTCTGTAGCAGCCTGAACTCTCTTGATGAGACAGTGCGGAGCACCGCACGGGCAGTTTTCCCTTTAATGGAGGGCGCTCCCTTGGAACAAGTGTTTGGCACCAGATGAGTGAGGAATGAGATGGCTCTAATCCCGTAATTTAATTAGAGCCGCGGAGAGCTGCCTAACGAAAAGACCATTTCCTGAGCAGGCTGCAGTGCTGGGCATCTGGCTGCTCTCTCCGGGCCGGCAGCCTGGACCCTCTTGTTCCTTCTCTGCCATAGAAAGGCAGTGCAGTGCTTTTCCACCCCTGCTCTGTCTTATTTTTCCTTCTCATGGGTTTTAGCCAAAGGAGCATGGGCTGGGACGGGACTCCCCCCGGCTGTACACCCTCAGATTTGTGAACAAAGGGCTACCCGGTGCTGTCTGGTGGGGAGGGGAAGGGCAGGAGCTCTGGTTTTATCCCGCAGAGGCAGGAGACGGCAATGAAAACCTAAGCTCCAGGTTTCCTTCCATGCGGTGGAAGTTCCAGGTCTCCTTTCATTTTGCAACCGAGCAAAAATGTTGATCAAGGCAAGGATCTGCTGAAGGAGTGTGCTGTGGGTGGTCAGGTCCCATCCTGCACTGACAAAGGGGTCCTGGCACCCTGCTCTCACACCGTCCCACAAGCAGGGGTCTTGCTCCAGGTTTTCAAGACCTCCCTAGCTGCATGGAGAGCACTGAATATGCACTCATACGCACTCCCATACATGCTGCAGGACAAGCTGGGATGGCGTGGGGTGGGTATCACTTTGGAGCACAACCAGTCCCTCTCCCAACTGGTCTCGGTGCTCAGTTTCCCCTTTGTGGCCCATGCATGTCCATGATGGAGCAAAAGGAGCTGGGGATGAGGGATCGGCAGCCTGAGGGACCAGTCTGTAAGGGGAGGGATGCATAACCCCATCCCTTCAACACGGAGAGCAGCTTGGGCTGATGCCTCATCTCTATCTCAGGGAAAGCATGCAGGCTAAGCCTGGCCTGAAATCTGAGTGGGATTGGCTCAGCATGAAGTTTTGGTCTGAGCCTTTCTGGCTTGACCCGTACCCGGGCATGCCTGGGCTATGGCTCCCAGCAGCCTCTCAATGCTCAGCCAGCCACAAAGCTCCCCTGGTGCAAACAAATTCCTACGCAGCAGCAAAAACCCAGGCTAGCCAACGGCAACATGCCTAATTAACGATAACTGGCTCCTCGCCACCTATCTCCCAGGCCCAAGCTTGCACCCGCCCCAGTAATTGCTGCCCCATTATGTTTTCCGGATGCTCCAAGGTGAAAGGGAGCTTTGTACAGGAGTCCTGGGAGAGCCTGGGATGCAGAAAGCTGGCAAGCAGTTGCTCCTGCACAAAGTCCTGACGCTGGGAGAAAGGCAGGGCCAGGGCATCGTGTTTTGTTCCTCAAACCCTCACCAAGAACTCCCAGCCCCAAGGGAGAAAGGGGAGAAAGCAATTTTGGCATCTCATGAAGTGTCCTGGCCAGTGTCCCTGGCCATGCATTGCTGGGGGTGTTTATATAGGACATACCCCATAGGAATGCCCCCAGGAGATATCACTAGCCCAGTGATACCACCAAACTGGGGGAAGGGACTACCGGCTGCAATAAATGCAGGTGCAATGAACCCTCCTGCTACCTTGGCAAGGAAAGAGCATCCCAGACCATCAGTGATACAGCACTGCCCAGGTCTTGCTGCTGGAGGTCTCTTGCCTGCCCAGCTGGTCATCGCCCCGGCTCTGAGGAAGGTTCTCTGCAGGCACCTTCCTACAGCAGCTTCAGCTGAAGGAAATCCCCAGCGCTGGAGAATTTCCTACCTCTTCTTGTAAGCTGAAGGCTGCTGGAAAGCTGCACCAAGACCAAAGACCTCATATTGTGTTGCTGGTCCCTCAACCTTTTTCTGAGCCTGTTGCATGATGGCAGCAGCCTGGAGGGAGCATTTCTTTGTGTCTCCTTGGGGAATCCCACACACGGCATTGCCTGTCCGTGGTTAAACAGGGATTTCCCTGCTACAGAGCCCACTGTTTTGCTCATAAACAGACCTGCAGCTAGGGGAGAGATCGGAGAGGCTCCAGCGTTCGATGTCTTCGGAGGAGGCAGACAAGAGACAGGAACAGAAGCTGAAGGCTGGAGGGAGTTGGAAAAACTCGCCTTTAAGAACTGCTCCTGGTTTGCAAACAGAAACAAGAGCAAAGGTTCATAAATCCGGGGCCAGCACCGCTCTCCTGGCTGCAAGGCACCTCCCTCGTTTGGCTCAGGTGTGGTGATGCTCTTTGGCTGTACCTGAACCACCCTGCTTCCCGCAACCCAGCCCTGCCCCAGCCTGTCCTCACCACCCCAAAAATCAGCACCAGGCACAGCCAGCTTCTGCTACTCCAGGACAAAGCCAGGAAAAGGGTTCCTGTCATGCCATCTCCCTAACTTGCTGGGTCCTCTGAAGGACGGTTACTGTTTATTGTGCACTTGCTACTACCTTTCCCAAAGGATCGCCCTCCTCCCCTTTCAAAATATTTAGGCAAAGGCTGAAGCGTGGTTCTCCATCACCCTAGCAGCCTTCCAGTACTTAAAGGGGGCTTATAAGAAAGATGGCGACAGACTTTTTAGCAAGGTCTGTTGCAACACGACAAGGAGTAATGGTTTTAAACTAAAGGAAGGTAGATTTAGACTGGAGATAAGAAAGAAATTTTTCACAATGAGGGTGGTGAGGCACTGGCACAGGTTGCCCAGAGAGGTGGTCAATGCTCCATCCCTGGACACATTCAAGGTCAGGCTGGACGGGGCTCTGAGCAACCTGATCTGGTTGAAGCTGTCCCTGCTCATTGCAGGGAGGCTGGACTAGATGACCCTTAAAGGTCCCTTCCAACCCAAACCATTCTATGATTCTATGATCACCCAGGGAGAAGAAAATTGCCTTGATTTAGCTAAGGCTCTCAACCACGATGAATTCAGTGCCCTGATCTTGGAAGTTAAGCAAGCCTGGCCTGCCCAGCACATCTGTAGGAAACCACCTCAGTATGTTTACGCTCCCACTGCCGGTACCCAAGGGACTCCTGGGTAAGAAGAGACTCTAATGATGGCCGGTTGTTCAACCAACCTCACCGAGTTGGTCTGAAAAGCAGCAGGCAGGGTTTTTCCCACCAGTTTCCTTTTTTACAGAGAACTTGCATGTGCAGTTACACCCAGCAGAAGCAGATCAGCAAGAAGTTCCCTGCTCCAAAATCCCCACATTTGCCCTGCAAGCAAGTTTTATTCCCATGAACGTCTTCTCTCTGCTTCCTCTAGCATCACAGGTGCTGCAGCATTTCTGGCTTTCCTAGAAGACCCACATCACCCAAAACCATCTGCGAACCCCTCCATCACTGCTGCATATCACAGGTGTTGCCACACAACTGGTTGCTTTCAGCTGTAGCCTCCGCTCCTCCCAGCTCCGACACGACACAGACGGACTTCGTTGCTCCTTCCTTTGACCTGAAACGAAAGCTCTCTGCATACCCTAGGTAGGCTTGAGTTTGTCCACCTTCTCGCTGAGCCATGCGGCACTAGGCTGTAATTACTCTCCGCATCCTTCTTCCTGCCACGAAACAAGCAGCAGAAGTCAGGGGATGCAGGATTTCCAGCTATTGCCTGCCCAAATGCTCAGCATTCCGGTCCTTTCTTCACGCACACTCATTGTGCCAGCCGGGCTGAGAAACACTGGGCTACCAGTCTAATGGTGCTGGACTTCGTGCTCTTCTGGAGACACCGTGACCCGGCACGTTCCTCCACATATGTTCTGCTCTCCAGAGACGTAATACGCTGTGAGGTGAGGAGACAGTTCAGAAGAGGTTATGGCACCAGCTGAGGATAGGAGAAACTGAGATTTATTACCCTGCTCTGCTTCAGGCTTTGCATGAATCACGAGTGACTCAGCTGCTTTGAAATCGAGAGGAGTTGGGTCTCTAAAGAGCAGAAAAGGCTGAGGTGACTTTAGCACTTAAGTCGACCTTCATGTTCACTTCTGAGTATTATCCCCTGATGGTAACGGGGATGTAGCACTGGTGGGCAGTGAGGTTCACTCCCGAAGACCAACAATTGCCCCAGTAGCCTGGAGCAGGCGTGAGATGGCCCTGAGCTCAAGGTCATTTCAGCATCCGTGCCTGGGGAGGGCAATTGCTGTGAGCAAGCCATGCCTTTTGAGCCTGCAGCACATAATTATAAGGGAAGCTGAGGAGAATGAGTGTGGAAAAAAAAAACCCACCAGTAAAACAAAAGACATTTCTGAGCAATGATCGGTTTACCGCAATTGCATTTCCATCAAGTCTCCAAAAATTTTGGAACAATCCCACTCCTCTGTCATCTGACATAGTTTCTGGAGCTAAATTACTGCTTTTGGGAAGGATACAGCACCATCGTCCTCCAGCAAGAAACCAAAACACTGGATTTATTCTTTCTTTTTTCTGCAGGAGGGACAGTCTTGCGGTTTCTGGCAGCAATGAGGAAGTATTTACACCAACTCATGCACACATCTGCAAAGCCCTTCCAGTCCAAGGGAGAAGCCGGACCCGCAGGCTGGCAGGGCTGCCTGCCGGGAAGGGAACTCACAAGCCCGTGAGATGCAGCAGGGGAATCGAAAAGATAAAATGAGAGATCAAAGGAGGGCAAGGAGGGAGAGAGGAAAAGTTGCAGCTACGGGTCGACTAGTAAAACGTGAACGCCGCAGGAGAAAAATGGAGGCAGCGAAGGGAGCGTGTCAGAACCAAGTAAATCGGGCAGCGACACGGTAATTAGCCTGGCTCTCCCAGTGGAAAGGCGTTTACATCAGGAGGATTTTCTTCTGGCATAAATCAGGAACAGGACAAAGCGTTCATCCGGGTCCTGTGTCTACAGTCAGTGCTCCTAACCAGCGCTCCCAGCGCACAGGGACAAGCTGGGCCACTGGGGAGAGTGGGTGGGTGATGGGGGTCCAGCTCTCTGACCTGCCACAGCTTTCCTGCAGGAAGCTTTATACTCCGCAACGGAGGGAACAAGGGCAGCCTGCCAGCCCACCTCATGGGGTGCCAGGCAGAAAAATGACGATCCTGTTTTTACAAGAAACATCCCAAGGTTTCCAAGCTTGTCTGAAAGATTTTGGTGGGGTGTGCGTGGGGATATTACGATGTTTGAGTAATCAGTAGCATGGCCAACCAGATATCCATCTTCCTCCTCCATCGTGTCTGACCTCAGGATTGGCAGTGGCCACGTCTGCTCACTCAGGATGACTAAAGCAGATGGCCCAGGGTTTGATCCAGCTTTTCCCAGCCCAGGACTGCACCCACACCACGCTCCTTGTCCAAGGAAAGGGGTCTGGGGGTTGGTTTTTGCCAGTACATCTTACCCCAAATTAAGGGCAGTCACCACAATGCCACCCATGTAAAAATTCACCCTGTTTTACACTATTACAACCTTCTGATATAGACAAATTTATGTTTTTATCTTGAGTGTAACCCTCCCACCCTGGGAAGTTACACCACGTTGCTTCACAAAGACACTGGGAAGAGGAAACATTACATCAGCATCTCATCTGATGTGGTAGAGAGGGACAGAGATAGCCCTAAATTAAGGTGCCCAGCAGCAGCTCTCCCATCAGCGGGCACAAGGAAATAGGCACCTTGATTTTCAAGTTCTCCTTGTGCTAAACTGCCCTCCTTCAGCAGCTGAAAACACTCTTTAATCGACAATACCGACACTGGGAAAGAGGCCAGGTAATGGTTTAGATCTGCAAGGCGAATTTGGAGAATTCAGCTCCTCCCTCACTGAATCTGCATTTCCTAAAAATGATAGTCCTGGGCAAGTTACTTTAAGTTAGAAACGAAGGAGCTTTGGCGTAAAGAGAAGGTAGTAAATAAAACCCTGTATGTTTGTCCATTGACCAAGAAAACATCTAGCAACAACTTAGCACGATTGATGGAGCCACTGACCAAAGACAGGAAGCATTAAGGAAAATAGCTACCAATATACACCCAGCTCGAATACCAGCTTGGTCTGACGAGTTTGCCACAGACCCAAACCCTTCTGGCTGTGTGGCAGACCTTCAATGCAAGACGGCGGTGGCTGCATTTCATCCTGTGCATTAACATGACACTTCAGAAGTCAAGCTTGTAAAAGGTTGGGCTCGGTAGCTGCTCTTCAGCTATGAGGGCCAGGGATAAAACCATACGGTCACTTCCCATGGGCTAGTGGAGGGTCAGAAGATGGGAAAGGCTTTTAAGCACGAAGTTTTCTCAGCTGCCATCTCTGTGAGCCACGTCTTACTTTTGCCAAGCCAGCCAAAACTGGGGAGTGCTACCCATGGCTGAACTGGTCCCACTGGGGAACTGGAAAGCGGTAGAGAGGACAACACTGCACTAAAGCATTCCCTTTGCATGCACGGGGAGCAAAAGAGTCTGGGTATATCTGGTCTAAGCAGCGTGCACCGAATACAGGCAAGTCAGGGCCAGCCCGTTAATAGCCAGCAAGCTCCTACTCGTAGCCTCCTTCAAAAAAAGGAAGTCAGGAGGAGTTTACGTCAGACTCGGCTAGAAGTGTCTACATGCATGACTGAAGGAAAAGGCTCCTGGCTTGTGACAGGAGGCCAAGTGACTCAGTTGTGGTGGGTGGGGGCAACAAGAGAGAAGGGGATGTGGTTAGGGAACAGGGCATGAGTCACCAAGGAAGCACATATGTTGATAACAGCTGGATAAACTCAAGGCAGAGACATAAGGTCTGCTCAGGAGAAAATCCAAGCTGTACTGGAAGCCAAAACCTGGATACAGCAATCCCAAGGGCTAGTGCAACGGAGAGCTCTAAGTGCCTGGCACGGGCTTTTCCTGCTTTGCAGCTCAGCGGGGCTTGCAGGATGAACATCTTACAACAGAGAAGGTGTGTGACCCACGGTGTTGGCCACGTTCCTGTGTCTCAGTTATTGCGTTTTCAGCAGTCATCTGAGGTTGGAGTCAGCCTTGTTCACAGAGCTCAGTCAAGTCCTCTCCATTATAGTCTCACGACCTCATGTCACCACAAGGGATAGACCCTTCTCTCCCATCCCACAAGGCACAAGCCCTGCATGCTCCAATTTGGAGGCTCTGTTTCCTACAGGCACGCTCTTGGGCAAGAGCCATAAGCATGAGTGAGCCGTGGGACGGTACAAGTTGACTTGAAATCTGCTACTGTCTCCTCTCCCTCAACAACTCAACTAAGGTTGAAGTGGCTTCAAACAGTCTGACATCCCACTAAGCTCACCAAATATTCCACCTCGTAGCTCAGCATGGATGTGTTATCATTCTCTGGAAAGGCACAAATGACTCACCTTCACCTGGTGCGAATGACACATCGAGTGCAAGCAATGGGCCCTCCCAAAGCACCGCATATCTCCTCGGGTGCATCGCCGCACAGATCTGCAGTGACACTCTTGCTCTGTCCGTACTCCGCTTGCAGCTTTGCTCACCCACCCCAGCGCCTGCCACAACCGTTTGACTTGGGACGGTGTCACCAGGGAGCATCGCCTGCCAGATGATTTTTGCACTGTGGGAAGCCAGAAACGAGCTATAGATCTCAAAACCGCCCATGGCATTGATCCTGCAGCTGCTCTGGAACCTCAGGTAGGGAGACAGTCCAGTGTGTTCACCCAGGAGGCCAAGAAACCAAGACTGCAAATGTAATTACCAAGTCCCTGGGACACTGAGGGCATTGCTTACCTCTCCATGCTTTGTTGTGCCTGCGAGGCCATGGAGAAGAGCATGCGGGGGTCTTTTGGGTTTCTTCCTGGGTCATTCACAATGTATTTGTCACCACCGTGCAGAGCACCGGGAGCCGGTGCTCAGCATGGGATCGTGCCTACCCCTCCTAATCCCTGCTCTCCCACAGACGCCGTCTAGCTCGGCCCACGTCTAAAATCTCCCTGAAACCCCAACCTCCCCTCCCTGGGAGGACAGTCAGCTTCAGCCTGCCCATTCAGTTGGATCTGCCTTCCTTTCCTGCTTTCCCAGCAAATATTTAGAGGCATGGGCTCATTGCCTTGGCCAGTTTGAAACCTGAGAGGGTCATTGCTGACTAACAAGAAATGTGTCACGGTCACAAGCCTGCTTCTTTGCATCCATCATCACTGTGGCACTTCCCCTTTGGCGGGGAGATGGGAGAGAAGCAGTGGCAACGTGGCACAGGAGAAGGGCAGAGCCAGCCTGCGTCATGGCCGGGGAAGAGATGCCTGCCTGGAAACTGCAGCTTTATTCCTCCGTGACCTTGGGGTCTCATCCAGACCCTGGTGCTTTCCACAGCTCTGCCATGTGCTGGACCAGTCGGTGTCTTGCTGAGAGAGGGCAGCAGCTTATCGGAGGCTCAGGGCACCGCAGCACATGGGATGTGCTTGCTTTTGCTCACAGTGCCAGGGAGAGGAGTCCTCGTGTGAAAGGATGAGGCAAGTGATGGGCAGCAAAGTGGATGGAGACCGTCTTTGGCACGGAAACTGGGGGAGACTGGCAAAATTCCTGGGCACAGGGAAGCAATGAAACACCCACCCAGCTCAGCCAGGGATGTACAGGGATGCCGGTCAGCTTCTCTGCAGGAGGATGTCACTTTACAATAAAACCCAGATTATTTCTGAATAATCAAGTAATCCAGAGCGGAGCTGCTGAAGGAAAGCACCAGTCATGCCAGTGCATGCAGCTGGAAGAGAGCAAGGGCCCACAGGCTGATCCCAAAGCTGCCTACAAAAGCCATTGTAGGGTGTGAGAGCCTGCACTCGAGGACAGAGTTTTGCAGAGCAGAAGCAGTGATGTTATCTCCCCACGATCCCGTGGCAAGGAGAAAAGTACCCATAGCTGGGAGATGGGCTTAAAAGCAAGCACACTTAAGGAAGACCTCAGGAAACTCAGCTTTACCCTAATGCCCACACCTTGGGGTGCAGTCTGACCACATCTGTACAGCTGTGTCATCCCAAGCGTAGAACCCAGACACTTCCATTGCCAGGAGGTTTCTTTCTGTTCCTACATCTCTAGAGGCTGGGACCTGAAGGAATAAACATAAGATCTCACAAAACTTGTGACCTGTTGACTGTATGAGCACTCTATCCATCCTGGGCAGATTACACTGCTGTTTTCCATGCCTTGCCTTAACAAAGGAACAAAGCAATCAAGCTGTCTGGTGGAGCAGTGCGCCGCTTAGCCGTGTATCCTGAAGGAGAGTGATCACCCATTTGCTTCCAGAAGCAGTTGCTAGTAAACCTCTTCCTAAAATCTCCAACAGAGCGGGGAGCCAGGTTCTGACGTACAAAGTGTCTCCTCTCCCTAACCCTCCCAGAGCCGTAGGAGTGAAAAGCTCTATGGGCCACATAGACCCAGTTACCTCCTGCTTTCTGGGTCGGAGCCGAGCGGTGCAGGACAGCCGAGGTTTGGGAAAGCCGCTGCTCCCCCTGCACCGCTCAGGCACCGTCACCACGTAGTCAGCCAGGGTCACCGCTCCAAGACACCTCACTTGTCCCCTCGAAGCTGTGATGCTCCCACCATCCATCGGCCACCCAAACCCACTGCCTGCTCAGTGCGTTCCTGAAACCTCAATTCAGTTGGGGCAAAGGAGGCTTGATTACTCTGAAGAATAATTGCATTAAACATGACACACCAAGGGTGAATTTCTTTATGTCAAGCCTATATTTGCCAACGTGTGCTGTAAATGAATATTTGATTATGTAAACAACCACGGTGGAAAAAAAGAGATTTACGCTACCGCTTTTGAACTGAACACAATATCTGGTGCCTGCATGTTGCAAAAAATAGATCCTCCCTCCAACTGCTCAGAAGCAACAGGAACCACGATTCCACTTTGTGGGCTCTCACCAAGGGCTGGTTTAGTTTCACTAAGAAAAACCTTTGTTTATAGATTCATTAGCTAGTGCCTGCCCATAGGGGGTTCGCAAACACATCGAGGATGCCTCCCCTGCCAATATTAACCTTGGTTGCTGCAGGTGAGGTAATGGGACTAAACACAAAGAGCTCTGAAGATGTGCCAAAGAGTAATGCCAGTTAGGATGTCTTGTTCCAAGGCAGATCAGCTTCCCTGGAAAGCTAAAATGTGCTCTGTATGTCCTGCTAGGTCCAAAGAGCTCATTGCTTTGCTACAGAAAGTCATCTGCATTTAGAGCTTGGCATCGGGAGCAAGCCCTATGCCAGGGCACGTCCCAGGCTGGGCTCAGGAAACCCCATGGGGCAGAGGGAGTTGCGAAGCCACAAGTACACCCTTCCCAAGCAGGCAGCCTGCTGAGAGTGCACTTCTTACCCTGTCCCTATCCGCTCCCTCCCAAAGGCAAGGAGTACTGCTGCTGAGCAGCCCCAAGCCTAAACCTCCTACGGAGAGCAATTGAACCAGTGATGGTGGGGCATTAGAGCACGAAGGCGCTTACTTCTGGCACTGGCAGCATTCGCATTAAGAGTTACACAAGTTAATTACTCCAGTATTACACTACTCCACAAAAGCCAAGAAGGATCATTTCCTTGCCTAGATAGCCTTAATGATGCTCCTGTGTGGCAAGCTGGGAAGGCAGCTAACAGAGAGTTTACAGGTTTAGAGAAGCTGGAAATGGAGCCAGCTAAGATTGTTAGAGGAGATATACGTGCACGCAGGCAAGCGCACGCACGCAGGTGTAGATGTCACATTGGTAAAGTGAAACCATCAGGATGCAATCTTCTCTTTCTTTCATGCCAGTCTTCGGTCTGCCTTAGGCATGCCTTTACACTAAGACAGTAGTTTTTCTGGGTGGGAATAGCTGTACGCAGATACAGCGCTTGCATGGCATCATTGATGTCCTCACTAGGAGGACGGGAAAGAGACCGCTGAATTCCCAGCCCATGCCTGCTCCATACCCAGCCCATGCTCACCTGCCCTGTGGCACCGTGTCCTAACGTACTGACCTTTGCAAGGTGGGCAGATGAGGGGCAGAACTGTACCCACGTTCAGTTTTCTATTTCCACAAGCCCACTGTTTAGCATCCCCTTGTAGGACAGGCTCTCCGCTCCTTGCTCCTCCACACCACTTCTACTTGTAGTTTACTCTTCCTGAGCTAGAAGCAATGTGCTGGACAAGGTCTAATGAAAACCTTGTACGGTGGCAGCAATACTTCCCTCTCTGCTAAATACATCTCTTAGGATTGCACTAGGAACATCCGCCTGAGCCTACAGTCATCCTGCAATGAGTTCCTACCCCTCTTCCTCTTCCTCTGGTAACTCACACGGATGAGAGTCTAGTGAACGGGAGAAGTTTTATTAATAGGTCCAAACACACGACCTGAGTTACGATATCTCACACTGCTTCTTCTAAGTGTCTCCAAGGTCGCTCCATCCTTCCTGTGTGACATTCAGGCCCCCTTCCACATTGGCAATGATCTCAACTGTCTCATCTGCAGAAGTGATCCATACGCTCCTCCGTGTGTGCTCAGCTCATTAAGAAAGATATTAACGAAGACAGGTTCCAAAATGAATCCTTGAGCAGTGCTGTTCACTTCGGAACACTTCCTGTTGACTCTCATCCTGTTTCCCACCCACTCGAAATTTCTGTAGCAATGCTCAGGCTTGTTCACTTCATTAGAAAGAAAAAAAAACCCCACTTATCAATAAAAGGTGATAAGTTATGTTGGCGTCATCTATTTAAGCTTGCAGTATCACTTAGATGTTCAGCTGAGCTGTCCACATGAGCACTTGCTCAAAATAGTTGTACCTTACCTTGACTAAAATCAATCCTTCCATCTAAGGAGTCCTGCCAGTAGGTCAGAGGAGCCACATGCAAGGGGTTGGGTCTTGAACAGGACATTTGTCCCTGGCTTAGACTGTGGAGGTGGGTGCAAGCACCTCTGTGCACATGGATGTGTAGGAATCAGTGATGCTTCTACATTTGGGGAAGAAAATTCTACATTAATGAGCTCTTTGCTTTCAAAAGATGAGCATGCAGCTGGGTCTATAAATGGAAAGGTAATTAATGGGTCTCATTCCTTTGGCGCAAATGCCCAGTGACGCACTCTTGTGTGAAGAACATCTCTGGCAGATCCAATGTCACCTAGTCCAAATTAGAACAGGGCCAAAACTGAGCTAAAAATCAAACCAAATCTGGCGCAGGCTAGTGGTATCAGTCATGAGCAATAACATGGATTACTGTCTCCAGGAAAACTAGTCGTCTTGCAAGAACAGAAGGGTCATGTGTTCCAGAGAGCAAAGCAGCAGGATCTTGACCACTTGGAAGTCAACAGCACCACTGATTTCCACGGAACCAGAACTCCGCACCCCAAACCCTCCAAGCCCAAACCAGTGATATTAATAGAGGCGTTTTTAACCACGGGTACAGAGTAAAGCCCACAAGCATAATGCAGAACATGGCTAAGCAAGCTGTTCAGCTTGAGAATTCACACCTCCCTCCCATCGACAGCGTACAGCTGCTAGACTTGCTGGGTTGAAGTCTTCCTCCTCAACCGTGTGAGCACACGGGGCCACTGCAGACATCCATTGGAAAGGAGGGAGGGATAGAAGCAGGACTGGACGTTGCAGGACTGGAGGTTTCACGGAAGAGCAAGCAAAGACAAGACTTTCTGCATTCTTGCTAAGAGAGCATTTCCCAGGAATGCGTCACGGGAAATGGATGCTGTCACACCACTGTCACCCCCAACAGCATCTATGTATCTCAAAAGGGTCACTGCTGGGTCCTTCCTCAGGCATCACTTACTGCTCTTTACTGATGACTCACAGCTCTCAGCAGGAACTCCTGCTAGACAGAGAGATGCTAACTCAGCATACTGGAAGCAAAAGAGAGACGATGACCCTTTAAAAACCCACACACCGCTTTGCATGAGCTTTCTGGGACGTATATGACTGCTGCGCTCCACGTAAGGCAATGCAGATGAAGGACCAAGAGCACTTTCTGCCTCACACATCCCACAGACTAACAGCACATGCCCATCCTACTGCTGTGATTCAGTTACACTCAGTACCCTGTGAAGGTGCAATAACTTGGTTGGCTTCCAAGCTCTGCCTATCTGTGCCTCGGCGTCAGACAACACTGGAAATAATTTCTGGAGACAGGGAAGGAGTTGCCCTAAGCAAACTGTGGTGCATTAAATGTCTGGTGGAGCCACAGGAGAGTCAGAAGCCAAATCAATTAGAAGCCAAAGGTTGATGTCCTCCTTAGCTTTATGGGAATTTCCACCAACCTGCACTAGGAAAAGACCATCTGTTCTCAGGGAGCGATACAGAAGAGTCAGGATGGAGCACAGAACCCCAAAAGTCAATATTTGAGGTGTCTTAGAAACAAAGCAACTTCCTCTGATTTGTACAAGGGTTTCAAAGATGAACAGAGATCATTCAAACACTAAAGCTATGCCCAGACCAGGAGGTTTTCCTCCACTCCTCAGTGCATTTCGTATAGGTAGTAGTAAGATCCAGGAGGGCAATTCCAGCAGTGTGTTGCCAGCCTTGGCGGCTTTTCCCTGGGGCTTGATCCAAAGAGGCCATTTGAGTTCAGTACGCGGAGACTGCAGAGGTCACCTACTACAAAGCAGCCGTCTCATCTGGCACGGACTTTCGTAAGCATTGAAACATGTGCTCCCTCCCCGATCCCTTCTAGCATGCAACTCCAGCACGGGAGGAAATCCAGAGACTCAGCCTCTTTGGCTGCCAAAGGCCTGGCCCCATTCATACGTGTGCTCTTACAGCACACCTATGAACTCCAGGAAAGCACAGCAGCGAGTCTGGCAGCTCCGAACCATCCTGCTAGGGAACACGGCGAGTGGTCATGCTCTGAAAGCACCCTTTTCCATTGCAGTGCCAGCAACCTAAAAGGATAACCCAACTTTCCCTGTACATTTGCATGAAAAGAGTATCCACGAACTACTTGGGATTAATCCGGCTGATCTCTACCATCTGACAACTGTGGTTTTGGGAAGCAGGTGAGGGTTGCAGTGGGTTTGCTGCCAGCACTTTCCTGTGTTCCCACTTGATTCTACAGCTTTAGGAGGTTGGACAGGTTCCCCTGCCATGATGGGAACGCTAAACAAGAGATTTGCTGTGTCTTATCCCAAGCACGGCATGGAGAGCACTGTGGGAGTCGCCTGTCTGGGTTTATAGGGTCAATCTGCAAGCAGAGAACTGGGGACCATGGGACCTGGTCCCTGCAAGTCTATGGCAAAGGGACAGGTGATGGCGAGGAGGATGCAGCCACCGTGCTCCGTGTTTTCACACGGCAGCCCTACACTCCCTCTGAGCCTGTTGGGAAACTCATCTTTGCTCACCTGGAGAGCTCCTTTGGTTGCAGCTTGGGCTTATGTGAAACCATAGTTTGGGCTTGCAGGAGCCTGAGGGATGGTGGATGTCTGCAAATCTGCAAATGAAGCTCGAGCTGTTCCCCTCAGGAGGCTCTGAGACCTGGCAGTGGGACTCCCACGCAGCCCTACAGCAGCAACGAGGAACCTGGGGCAGGCGGCTGCGACCTGCGCTCCCGTTACCGGCACCCACAGCATCTCACAAAGTGGCTCTGACCTCCCAGGGATATGCACGGGTTTGGGGTTTTTTTTCCCGCATTTCCAGAAAAGCGGTTGCTATGGCAATCAAAAATGGTTTGCATTTTTAAATGCTTCTTCAAAGACATCCGTTAAAGAGGCTGATGATCAGGAGATCATCGTGCGACGCAGCCTGATGGCCCCAGCATGGGACGAGCAGCTTTGGAGTAAGCCTGGTGTCCATCCATTTAAGACATGGCCATGCTGGAGTACAAGAAGTGCCTCCTCTTCACGCTCTCCCTGCGGAGACGACTGCTTGCATGTGCATCACAGCAGAGAAGATCCAGAGAGAAAAGCTCTGTTAGTGGCAGCTTGGCACAGTCAGGGGAAAAAAACAACCAGACAGTCTCACAAAAAAAAAAAAGAAGAAAGATGACTTTTTCTCCAGAAGATACTAAAATTGAATCCTCTGTTCTCATTTAAAGGGACAAGGACGTTCAGGCAGCATTCGCCAAGTTTCCTTCCCAAAAGAGACTTAGAGAAAGTCCTCTGAGGGATAATTAACCGGCTGGCGAACAGACAGGAAACGAGGATAAAAATAAGTGGAATATTTCCGCCACGGAAGAAGATTATCTGCGAGGTCTATTCTCGTGATTGCACAGCTCATTACAGAGTTACTCACAAGACAGCCACTCAAGCATGTGTTTGGATGCCCAACCACCACCACAGAAGGGAGAGCTCCCAAGTCCAGCATATCTTCTGCTGGGAAGGGACTCATCTGAGATGCTCCTTGGAGGATGACCGGGAGGAGCCACTTGCTCCCTGTCCCCACCTCTGCCTCAGTTTCCACGTCCTAGCTGCAAGACAAGAGCAGCACGCATGCAACAGCGGGTGGAAACCTCCCAGCGAAAGAGGAACAAAGTCACCCGGGGACACTTGAAGTGGCCTGGGAGGGGGAGGTTTCAGGAACAGACCCTGCTACCCCCTACCCAGAAGGACAGAACATGAAATTATTGCCGTGGGCTTCGAGTGTTTGAGTTTTCAAGGAGGTTTTGCTGGCTCTGTGCCTTAAGTAGGGGAGGATCCAGTTCACAGAAGATGCGTGGCTAGAGGCTAGAAAGAAAGGCAACGTGGATTTCCAACGGCTCCTACCAGCAAAGAGCAGCTGGGGCAGAGCAGGGAGTTTTTTTGAAGGCTGTGAATATTAATAACATGCCTGCAAAGCACAGGCACCGGAGTGCCCTTATTACAACACCGAGTGAAATTGCCTGCCTAACCTTTGGCTTGCCATCATCTGTTCCCATCCAAAGGAGCCGTGTAGGAATTGCATTACAGGTTCTTAATGATGGATGGCAGAGCGGGGCCAGGAGCAGGAGGGAGCACTCTCACGGTGGGTCCCTCCACCTCGCCAGCTGTTTTGGGGAGAAAGGGCTGTGTTTGGGGTGACTGCAATGTGATCTTCCCTCCCAAAAACCAAAACTCACTCCGTCATCTTTGCAAGACAGAGATGGCAGCAAAGCTCTCCCTAAGCAAAGGACCGAAAGGGCAAGAGGAAAATGTGTTAGCGGAGGACTCGGCTCTAGGGAAATGCATGTTCCGGTGGGACAGGTACCGAACCCCCCAACCTTGTGTAGGCAAGAGCTGGAGCTCAGTGTCCTACTTGTAGCTCAGAGAAATACTGCGCTGAAGCGCCTCTTCCCTTGCAAGGAAGGACGCCCTTAGGTGTTGCTCGGACGGTCACTGCAGTCCCTCTGGGACCACGATCCCAAAACCTGACGCTGCTTTTACGTGCAGAGCTCACAGGGATCTGATGCGGGACGCAACCAAGCCAAGAGCCTCCCTGCTGCCCCCGTAACAGGGACGTGACTCTGGGGAGAAACCCTCGCCTTCGCTGCGTGCCACTGGCTGAGCGTGCCAGCTGAGCCACCGCGTCCCTGCGTTTTGACACCCCCTTCCTCCTCCCTTCTGTTTGCTTTGTGGGCGATGTAGTGGCTGCCTGCATTAAAACTGCCTGCAGCCAGGGTGTTGAGGAAAAAAAAAACAACAGTCTCTGGCACCTGTCAAATGACTGTGCTAAAACCAAAAGTAGCCCTTCTGCCTTCGCCAGAGCAGTCCGGTCCCCATCGCCACCCAGCTCCTCTCTGGCTTGGCTCAACAGCTCTGTGCTTCACCCCAGCCTGCGGTGACCAAGCCAACATGTGCAGGTTATACACGCTGCCAGGAAACTCGCAGGTATCTTCCATCATCTGGGGTTTCTTCCCCACCAGTTTACCAAAAGCACCATTGATACTTGCTGACATCTCCCCAGAGTCCTACCAGAGATGGACAGAGAAGGACATAAACACACAGACATCGTGATACCTCCTGCTTCAGCTACCAAACCACTCATTGCGGCTCTCCCACCGCTTTAACCAAACGCCATTAACAACAATTTAAAAGAGGAAAAAAACCCTGCCCAATCCCTCAAATTTAGATCCAATTAGGCCTCCCCTGAAGTTCAAGTGCTCCCCTATAATTATTATAGCCACAAATGACTCGGTCAGCGGCACAGGAAGCCACCGAGTCCATTGGCAGGACCGTAACTGGTCCACGTACGCAGGGCATGGTTTCAGAGAGAGTCTTTGCACCAGCTCAGCTTGATTCAAGAGCCAGCAAAACCCAAGAGAAGATGCCAAAGAAAACCCTGGCCATGAAGAGACTGAGGCTGCTGAGGAAAGGAGAAATCATCTCAAGTGGGCAGCGGTGTGTAGGAAACATCCCCAGCAAACCCAAGGCACTACCAAACTGCAACAGCAGCTGCAGAGGCCAGGCACCGGGTTAAAGAGAAGAGCATATATTTCCAGTGGAAATAAAACCTACAATAAAAAGTGCATCCAGAAAGGGCTGAGCAATGCCCTATCTGCAGCAACGAGCAGGAAGGCAGAAGGGAAACCATTCCCTGGCACGTTCCCAGCCCGGGGTAAGTGTGGTAGCAGACAACGAAACAGCTGCCGGGGTCGGGAGCATCGCTGAACATCGGAGAGAGGCAGGCGGGGGTCAGCCCTGGGCTACGGGGCAGGCAGAGGCGATCGTGCCCAGCAGCATCGGGCAGGCAGCACCACGCCGGGGTTTGCACGGATGGGCACACGGGCAAGCTCCGCTGTTTGGATTCAACCTGTGCACGTGCGTGCTTGAGTACATGATTCTCAGCTGAGCGCTGGGTGAGGGAAAAGCACATGTTCATTATGCTGTGGGAATTTAAAAACAATTAGCAGCATAAATACTGGTTTGAAGCCTGCTAGGTTGTCTGGTTGGTTTTTTTTTTCACCCATTCATCACAGTATCTGGTAAGTCATTTCTTAAAAGTCTTTCTTCTGGGCCTGAAGCTGGGATCTCGCACAGCCTTTGCCCACACATTAATCATCGTTCTTGTTGCTCTCAGCCTGGGCCTCTGTTATCTGTCTGGCTGCAATCTTTGCCGTTCTGCTGGCAGAGGGGTGAGAGCCTGTGCTCCCCGCCTTCCCCGGCTGCAGCTCCTTCGCAAAGCATGCTCCTCCTCATCAGCCCATGCTACAAGAGGGGATGCTCCACCTCAGAGGCATTCAGAAATGTTTACATCCGAGGTGGCAGAGGAGCGACCGTCTTGCTCCGTGGTTTGGAAATTGCACGTGGGCACGATGCGAAGTGATGCTGCAAGAGAGCTTGAGGCGGAGATGGTCGCATGGGAAAATCTTGCCTTGAGAGCAAAGGTACCTGGCAGGGAACAGTGCCAACAGCGGAGATGCTGGGAGGCTGGCGATGCTGGTGATGAGACCCTGGCCAGGTTAGGAAAGGTGTGCAGGACAACTGAACCTACAGCAGAAAAAGCATAGCCCGGGCACCGTGGTCTGCTTGGGACCAAAAGCAGCAAGGTGCGTTTGCTGAATGAGTCTTGGGGACGGGAAGCTGGAGGGACAGGCATTTGTGTGGCTTCTGTGCACAGCCCAGAGCCCAAACCACGGAGCAGGACAGGCACAAGGAACCAAGCAACGATGTTCTGCCATGGGTACCATAGTGGGCCAGGAGAAAAACAAAGCCCAGAGAGAGAAAAATATATTAGCAGGGCTTTTATAAGGTGGGTAATTAGTAATTAATACACTCCTCCATGAGGGGAGGGATCGATGAGATCCCCAACTCCACTAATCATGCTGGCACAGGGGAAGAGGCTGTGGTGGGAGCTCTCCGGGAGGTGCTGGGGGGTCTTCACCACCCCGTCAGCAGCAGGGCTGTCCCCCAGCAAATGGGTTGTCCAAGCCAGGCCGTGCTTGCTGGCAGCTTCCAGTGCTGACATAAAAGACAGTGATTTTTATAGGTACCACGAATGGTGAATTTTGGAGTGAGAAGGGGGAAGGGGACTGGAGGCAAGCTTTTAACGATCGCAGCTCGTGTGCAGCGATTGCGATGGTGATGTTTCTTTTAACAGCTCTAGCAGCTGTGGTTCAGAGTTGTCATCCTGCCAGCCACGTGCATTCAAGCATCGTGAATGTCCCCAAAAGACGGGTGGCTTGTTGGAGGGTTTTTTTTTAATTGTTCACAGTTGTTTCCTTCCTTCTGTCTTCTGGGCTTTCATGGTTTTAAAGCTTCCTTCTTGACCAGTGGGGTTGGTCTGAAACCTTTTGTAAAAAAGACCCTTTTGAAAAGACTAAAGCAGATATTCTCATGCAATTATACGATTGCAGAGCTGAGGTTTTTTAAAAAAAAAAACCAAAACAACACAAAACAAACATACAATGAGCTATCGCTATGGACTCTTAGCAATGCTGGGGTTTGGTTCTGGAAGGGGCCTGGTATGGGGGAGAAGAAATCTTCCTCTGCCAGTGAAATGTCGGTTGCTACAAATAAGCAAATTCCATCATTCAGCCCCAAAAATTCCCAGCCTGCAAATGCGCGCGTTTACTTGCTGCCCTGCTGCGAAGCTCTGCATCTTCCCTCCTCCCACCCACCGGCTGTCTCTCTGGTACATCTCCCATCCTTTCTTCCGAGCCCGCTGCAGCAAAGGATGCTCTTCCCCCAAAACACTCTCCTCCTCTCCGCTAAGAAATGGTCTCTGGGGATCGATCACTTACGAAACCCGCTGTTTCCCTGACCTGTTGTTATCCCGGCTATTTTCACTCAGTCCCTGAGCAGGCTGCCTTTCGTTCTCCATCTGCGGAGAGAGATGTACTCAAGCAAACATTTGTCAGCCAGTCAGGTTGCTGCCTGCGTTGGCAACCCAATGCCAGAGACATTACTAGACATGCAAGGGTTAAGACAGGCTAAAACTGGGGACAAAAGCAATGGATTTATTAAATGAAGCAGAAAATCCTACTATTTTCTTTCCTGCCCTTGCTGAAAAATACTTGCCTACTCTCCTCCCAACTCGTTTCAAAACCCTTGCAGGCATTTAAACCGTTCAACTATATTTTTTCCGGTTGCAATAGTTTCTAACAGGTCAAAAGACTCTTTGGCCAGCAGCAGCTACTTCTTCTTCCTCCCACCACATCTGGCATGGCAGGGTTTTACCACCCATCCTTGATAAAGTTTTTTTCTCCCTCTTCTCCGATCCACCTCAGGTTCTCCACCATCACAAATGCCTTGCCCTCTTGCCACCAGCCTCCTCCCAGATGTAGCTGGGGCAGAGCAAAAGGCCAGCTAATATCCGCGGGGAATTCCTGCATTCCCTCATTTTCCCAGGGCTCTCTGAAATCACCTTGCCAACTCGTGTGACTCCTCACAAGCCATCAAATTTTTTCAGTACTTGCAGGAAAAGAACTGGAAAGTTCGTTTTAAAGGAAAAGCAGTGGGATGGCTCACTCCCTGTGTGCTTCTTCCTCTGCAAAAGCAGCCATATGGCAGCATTTAACTGCACTTACTGTGCTGGAATTACTTGGCCTTCTGGCTTTCTTCTCCAAGACTGCCCAACTGTGCAATTGCCACCAAGCTGCCGCCTGCTTGCTTGGCAAACGCCGTCCCATTCCCTGGGCTCGAAGCTTCTGCAGGCGGCTCCGTTCCCAGGTGGCTGCAGCCTGAGAGCGCTGCCTTCATCTCGCCTCAGGTTTTACTGATTTCACCCCTATCTGCATATAACCCCAACAATATTTAGGCTCACCTGGTGTCCCTGAGGATCCTAGACCCAAATTCTGCCCCAGCACCCTATGAAAACTCTTAAAATCCCCTTTGCCTCCACTTGCCTCCACGCAGCTTGCAAGTTTTGCGATGCCTGTTTTCTGACTGCTTTAAGATGTGAAGACCCCAGGCGCTGGGCAAGGCAATTCGGGCAGCTCTGCCAGGGAAACATCTCAAACGTGTGCGCTGAAACATTGCTCGGGGCGAACCAGGGCTCAGTACCTCGTTGCTGATGGGCCAGGCTGAGGGCTTGAGGCAAGGGCAGCTCCTAGGGCAGAAGCTTTGCATCACCAGAAAAGCTTTGGGACATTTTACAGAGCTGCTGCTCCTTTCCAACCTGTTTTACCTTGGATTTAGGGTGGTCTAGCTTTGTGTGACCTCCCACAGGGCCATCAGGTAGGCAGGCGTGTTGGTGGTGGTACCCTCCAAGCCCCCAGCCTCCCCCATAAGCTGTTCATAAAGCAGCATTGTGGGTCAGCTGCTTCTCATCCTTCTGAGACCCCATCGTGCCTAAAGGTACTCTTGTTGTCTGCTGTTTGGGATAGGAGGCTTGGGAATGGTTTTTCCCCTATGTCTGTCTGGCATCTGCTGTCTCCAAACTGAGTGAAGTCACAGGGAGAAAAAGCCAAAACAAACCTGATCATGAGTTTAGGGGAACATCAACGTCTGTTGCTTCCACATCGCGTTGCGTCACGCCTGATGCCCACACCCTAACTCAAACCGTGCCAGCTCTGCCACAAAGGCTTCCTGTGGGAAGAAATAATGACTTGAGAAAACATCCCTTCTTGGAGCAAGAATCACTCCTTTGAACACAAGTTGGTCCTAGATGCGAGGTTTTGGTGCTCAGGGCTTGTCCTGTGTGCCAGGACCCCGGCAGAACCCCCCACCAAGTGCTCCCCATCCCCTCCCAACGTGACGATGACGTTCCCCCACAGCCCCGCCAGCCCGATCAGCAACACAGTGCTTTGGTGGGGGCTGAACACCGCGTTTCCATCTGCACCGGGAGGACATCAAAGTGACCACGGGGTTCCTGGCAGCCCTGGTTAGCAGCTGGTCAGCAAGAAGCTGCTCTTCTCATTTAGGTCACTTCTTGAAGCCAGGCATTTTGAGAGGAGAGCTGGTGGAGGACCAGCTTCAGCACCTGTACCCCATCCTGCCTCTCCAGCAGAGCCACGTGAAGAGCAGTTAGATCCAACGGGGTGAACTTCACAGACCTCAGTAGCTGGAAACCACAGGAAAGGAGAGCCTGATCTGCTTTGACAATAAATGCAAAACCAGAAAACATTGTAAGGGAAGCCAGGCAGGTGTTAAATCACACCAGCAGGTATCTGCCTCATGAGCTAGTCCACAACAGTGTTAATGATAAAATCCAGGTGTCTGCTTTCCTATCAAAGAGAAGAAAGCTGGGAGGCTCTGCAACGTTACAACCCAAGTGGGGAACAGGGCCTGGGACCATTCTCCTGTGCTGGGTGGGCTAGCAGAGGAAAGCTAAGTGGTATCTACTGGAAATAGAGATTTTTTACATGGGTCGTTAAACAGTACCAAGATTTCATATTAAAAAAAAATACGTTTGGTATTAAACACAATGTAGTTGGAAGGTGAGGCTCACTTCAGTCCTGGGAAAGAAGATCCACGCTGGGTTTATCTGCAGCTTAAACAGATCACTTGACAAGTTAATCCAGGCCCACTGTCTTAGGGTACCCAGCCCTTGATTACTACATAGGGGACTGCAGGAGCCTGTCGAGACCACGGTTGTTTGGCTCTAATGTGCTGCCATGTCAGTCCAAGCTCTGCCTCCATCTCTGATGCATCCTCTCGGCTTCGGCACCGGCGGCAGCAAAGCAAGCGGCTCTGGTGCCCGCATTGATAACACAGGTGGACCAGGCTGGACCTGCCAGAGAGGGGAAGGAAGAACAGCAGCTTAAACGCCAGCTCAGCTGTTAACAAATTGCCTCCAGCGGCATTCACCCTGCAAAATACTCCAGCTGCAAGCTCTTGCGAGCTTAGCTGGAGAGGAGGGTACGACTTGTGCTAGCTTGAATCCATCCAGCTCCACACAGGGAGACCAGAAGCGTGTGCTAGGCAGCTCCGCCCCAGCAAACTCCCTTTTTCCTGGGCTTTGCTTGTATAGTTTGATTATCAGGGCTAATAATTCCTGCCCCAGACTTGCAGAGGGGCCACAAGCGGGCACACGGTCGGATGGAAAGGAGGAGCTACTACCATGGGGATGCTAGCACCCAGCCCTCCAAAGAGGTGGCATTTCAACAACGGTGTGCAGAATTTCTGCCGAACACCGACAGCGTGCAGCATGCCACAGGATCCGGGGCTGGTTCGTAGACAATGCAAAAAGAGCACCCGTTAATTCGACTTGCTTTGCAAAAAGTTGTATTTTTAGTGCTTGTGACTGGTGCCAGATTGGCAGCATTATAAATAGAAGACTTCTATTTATCCTACAGTCTAGGTACTGCAGTGCTAAGTCAGTTTTATGACCTCAATAAATCCAGATTAGGTGCTCTCAAGGATGTGTCACCATAGAAATAACATTTCCTCTTCGCATTCATATGCGCGGCTGAGGGAATGGATTATGCCAAGGGGGGGTGCTGCCCTCATAAGCCAGCCTGATGCTTTCTGATCTGTCTTGATGCGATACAGGCCGACATTCAAACAAGACTCTGAATCCCAGCTTCAGATCTCTGAGTCCTATTCTAAAAGGTGATTACATACCTTGCGTTTTGGGGCAAAAAGCCTACGGCAACACTGGCAGACGAGGGTCTGCCTCGACACCCAGCAAAGGGAGCATCACGCTCTGTCCCTGAATGATGGCTCGATGCTGCTCTGTGCAGGGTTCAGTCAGTCGATGAAATTGTGATGTCCTTGCCCACATCGGCCGCACCCACAGTGACAAAACACCAGAGCTCGGAGTGAGAATGACTTGCTGCTCTGCAAAGGTGGAAGAAAGGGAGACAGCAGGAAAAAGAGCCCTATTCGGTTGAGTAACTTATAGCCTATTGCTAAGATGCTGCTTTTCGACCAAGCTGATCATCAATAACTATTAAAACACTGAAATAATTCTTCCCCTCTTAAAAAAAAAAAAAAAGAGAAAGTAACATCCCTCTCTCCAATTCCCTTCCGTTTCTTTTTTTCCTTTCACTGACTGATGCTGCTTCATTAAAGCTGTGGCATTATGTCGATTCCCAGCACGACAAGTATTTTCTAGCGGTCACACACCTCCCTCTTTGAACAGGCTGTGCTGCTCCCGGAGACAAAGGATGCTGAACAGCTGAGCAGTAAGTAAAATGCACCTCCTGCAAAGACCTACATTTCAGGATGCCTGCTCCAAAAAGTGCCACCTAATTCCTTAGGCTTTCATTTAAGCCTGTGCCCTCTTGCAAAAACCACGCACGCTACATGCCTGAAGACTGACTGGTCTTTCTCCAGGCTCTCCTCCGCTGCCAACCACCAGCAACCAGGGAAGGGCGAGGGGGAGAGGATGGGTACCCCTCAGTTACCCTGAAATTATCTAATTCCCTACCCAGGAACTGGCCCGTCAGGCTCCTTCAGTCTCTGCAATCTCTGCTGAGAGCCCAGAGAGCAAATACACTGGGAAGCCAAACGTATGAAAGAGGGTATGAATTAAAGCAGCTGTACTGTTTCTGATCCTTTCGTCCTCTGTGAGATTTTTATCGTTTCGGAAGCCTGCGTGCGTACGAGCTGCTTGGCTCAGACGCAACATTTTACATGGTCAGCTGCTTGGCACGAAGAGGTGGGGTGGTGGTTTTGGGAGGCAGCACGCTCTGCAGCAAACTCCTGCTCCAGCTGCTGACGAGAGCTTGCTTCCCCAAATCACTTGACCTAGAAGGGGGGGTCTGAAGGTCAGGCCAGTGAAAAGAGGGTGCTTCAAGCTTACCGGAGCCCACCAAAAGTATGCGAAGATGACATTTTTACTGATTTGCTCAGCTAGACTCAATGTCTGGGTTTGAGACCGCCACTGGAGAAGACCGGAGGTTTGGCTGGTCTTGTACTGGCCTTTATGTGCATAAGAAAAAGTACTTGCGTATAGCAAGATGAGAAAAAACAAACCGAGCCTCGGTGGGAGCGTGCGTTATTTGCTAGACATCCCTGTCTGATTTGAGAGTCGCAAGCCTGAGCACTAAAACCACCACGGAGTCATCACAGAGTTGCAAACCCAGCCTACGCTGCCAAATGAAGATTTCGGTGAACTTCCCAATAGTCACGAGTGGCACTGCATCGCTCATATGCCAGGCTGGGATGAGAATTTGTCACGATTGCTGCAAGGCACATAGGCACTGGAGCTCCCTGGTGAATGACGATCCCATTTCACGGCAGCTCTTGAGGTTTCAAAATGAGTTCCCTCTGCCTGAAATGAAAGCAGCATCTTTCAGATGTTTTCCAAAAAAAAATGGAATTTTGTTGAAATGTCTATTTTGGGATTCAAATCTGAAGCCTTTTCAGGACAGAGGGGATATTGTACTGCACAAGGCACTGGTGGGGAGGATGAGATACCCTGGCTCTCATCTCTTCTCCCCTGGAGGCATGGGCATAGCTTGCTACCCCAGTAAGTGTGAATGCACCAAGCTCAGCAAGAAGACTGCACAGAGTTTGACACGTAGCTCCTCCATGCTTCTAACTTGGAATAGGAAGAAACAGAATAAAGAGTTGAACTCACCCAAATAAAGCTATTAAGGATTTGGCAGGAATACTGGGCATCCCGTGGCTTGCTAGCACCCCGATCCGGTCTGTCATCACTGTCTCCCCTTCCAACCCAAAGCCAACTCCCAGGGACAACGCTGGCTCCTGCCAAGGCAACAGCTTGTGCCTTGAACATCCCAGCTCTGGCCCCCTCTGCCTGCAGACAGCTCTCCTCCTCTTTGCTCCTGACACGAAGAGCCTCTCGCCAGAGGATGCGGAGGGGAGTCTTTTGTTCATTTTCCATCAACTCTGTCTGAGTTGAAGTGACTTGTGCCTGCAGCAGTCTCCTGGACAGCAGGAAGCCCCAGCTCCTGATTGCAGGCAGCAGACCCCGATGCTGGGGGGGTCTGGACCATATTTTGCCCATCCAAGGACTAGCAAGGCACTCAGCAGCAGTGCCTGTCCTTCTGGTTCCTGCTACCCCCTGCACAGAGCAGAGCTCCCAGCCTCACACCGGGATGCTCCAGAGGAAGAGCAAACAGGCTGGAAACCTGACAGCTAGCTGATCATCTTGGCTTCACTTGGATCTCTTCATAAGCTGCCAGCTCAGCTAGACAGAAGGCTGTTTTCCTATTTATTTAATAATTAAAGTGAAAGGCATCTTCTGGGAAACCTATTTTTCTCGTTTACCAAATGAGGTTACAAGCTTCAGCTGTTTGCCTAAAGATTTACGCCATGCTGTTCACCGCAGTATCAGAGCCTAGATGGAGTCAGGAGTGGATGTAAGGTCTTGTCGAAGGAAACAAGACACACATTCACCATCTACGC
Organism: Cariama cristata; assembly: GCF_000690535.1. Lineage (NCBI taxonomy): Eukaryota > Metazoa > Chordata > Aves > Cariamiformes > Cariamidae > Cariama > Cariama cristata. The sequence continues at coordinate 9,964 of NW_009634187.1, read as the reverse complement.
ACGATGTTGAAACAAGCTGCACGTAGGAAGGCAGCCGTTTCCCTTCTGCTGTGCCCAGCAATGTGTGGCATGAAGCCTCCGTGATCCCGTGTCGAGCTCAGGACTCCCTTCCTGGGTTAATGCCCTCAAGAGGGAGTTGGGTCCTCACCACCGGCGCTGAGGACCGGCAATCTGGAAGAAGGAAGCATGCAACCCCTGGCAGCACAACCCACGGCTCCTGCTGTGAAACGTCTTAATGCTTTCGTTTTCATTGCAGAGGGAAGCTTAAGGGAAAAGTGCTCGTATGCCTCTCAAATTAGAAAGAGGGAAAGGGACTGGGAACACGGTGGTTTTGAAGATTCATCCTCCCATACGATTTCTGGGCGTGCAGCGCCGGCAGCACCAGGTAGAGTCCTGTTAAACACGGCACTTGTTGCACCCCGCGTGAAGACGTGCACTGCGCTTACACAGCCCCACAGCATGCTCTGGAGACAGTCACAGTTTCGGATCAAACAGTTTCATTACAAAATACTGCATGGTTAAGGCTGAAACATTTCATGCGTGGCGGCTCAGGCGTGATGGACTTCTGCCGAGGCAGGGAAAGACATCCTGCAGGGTCTCTAGGCAGCTGAGGAGCTTCCTGCTCTTCAGAAACTTTGCTTATGTCAGAGAGAGCCCCAAACCCAAGTCTCAGAACAGCATCGCATCCTACCATCTGGAAAACACTGTTTTGCTCTGCTGTAACTCATTTCAAGGCTAGCTCTCCCATTGCAGTGACCACGAACTAGCTGCAAAGCGACTCCTCCCGCTCTGAGTTGTCATACTCCGAACAAAACTCATCGAGCAAATTCTACTCTCGGCCAACACAAAAGCAAGACCTGCTCTAGCACCAGCTCCTCAGCACAGTTCAATCAATCTGGAACTGTGTAATCCATTTATCGTATTGTTCAGTGGGAAGACAACTTCTCTCCAGATCCATCTTTCCTGCAAAACAGCCACAGACTGGCACGGGCAGAAAAGCTTTTAGCTTGGAAGAGCACCTCGTTCCACAGAGCCTTGATTGCGCTCCCAGGACTGTCCTCCCCAATGCCGAGGCAAATCCTCCGAGCCAGGAGATGCAACACGACAACGTTGAGTTTAGAGCAGAAGAAACACGGGATCCATCTTTGCTTTCTCATTTCAAGTCCTTAAAGATGAGCTGAAATCATCTCTTAAGCTGCCCACAGGTTATTTTCTTCCGTGCAAGCAAAGTGCCTGAGAGCCTTTTGCCTCGGTCTCCTGCCACCGATATCGCTGGGACAAAATGCAGAGAGAGGCTCTCTGTGCCCCGCTGAAGAGCAGCTCCTCAGGTCCAGCCCTGAGCCTTGGAAGGGTTTTACATTGCTAGTGAGCACACCGAACCCCAATTAGGAGCCTCTGCTGGGAACAGCACTGTATCTCACAGGTCTGTGACCTACAACCAGCACCGAGCACTTTCAAATCCCACCCCCCCGCCCCAAAAATGCCAGTGCATGACTTTGTGCTCTGTCTCTGGCCCCATCCAGAGTCTCAGACAGGAGAGACGGGCTCAGCGTCATGCAGCAGCCAAGGACCTGCCATGGGTTCAGGGGTACAGCATGGTGGTGGGTGGATGCACTGCTCAGGCATCCCCCTGCCCTCCGAATGGCAAAGCTGGGGCTTCAGCTTCAGTGAGGCTTGTAAGAAAGTGCTGGCTTTGCCCCCCCAAACTCCATCCTTTGGCAGGTCTCCGTCAAGAGCAGCAGTTTAGCGTAACTGAATTGAAGCAACCCTGAGAATGTGCAGTTTATGCATTTCTAGATCATTAAGCCTTCTCCTAGCGACAGTGTTTAAAAGGCATGATGACGTTTCATTCCTCATCCCCCCCCTCACCCCTTGCTGTTTGGCTCTTGAAAAGTAAAAGATAAGCTTTGTAAATCTCACAGAGAAGAGGGAACTGTCACTTCAGCTTTGGAAGAAAAGCCAGCAAAGAAACAAAATTCTTCTTTTGGCAGAGGAGAAAAAAAATCCATTATTAAAGGCTTAGAGACAAAGGCTCTCAACACAATTAAAGGCAAAGCTAAGCCTTTGAAAGCAGAGGGCATGACACTGGAATACACACAAGAGGTAGAGATGAAAGCCTCCATTGTAGCGCTGTTGAAAAACTTTAAAAAAAAAAAAGTTTCAATGGATGCATTTGCCTAAACCAAACTAGATGAGGAGCTTTCTAGAGAAGGGCTGGAGTCTTCCCATGTGTTTGCACAATGCCAAGAGCCGCTGGGCTCAGTCTTAATTAGGATCCTGGGGCATTACTAGAATAACTAGGGGAGAGAAGGTCACAACATTCATTAATTGGAAAGAAAACAGAGCTCTAATATTTTCTGTGGGAAATTTTCCACCTGGGAAACCTAGTCTTTCTTTCCAGCCTGTTGAGCTGAAGCAAAAAATGTTTTGATTTGGCGTTGTCAAGGCATTTGTTTCGCGGGAGAGCTTGCTGAGGATGCGGTGCTGCACTCCGGGCACGCAGGTGGCTTTCAGCCCAGCAATGGTCTGAAGATGTGGCCACCTCCAGAAAGCACCGAGCATAATAGTCCTGGCTCTCACAGCCTCTAAACTAAGATCACCAGATCCAAGGAAAACCCATGTCCAGGATGTCAGAAACACACTGTTGTTGGAGTGCTTTCCTCCTAGCAGGTAGTAAAAACTGCTCCTTGCTTTCAAACTCTATACTTCCATCGGCAGTGTCATGAGCCAAAGCTCACCGTAAGATGCTCCCAACCAGTGTGTAAATGTCAAAGGCCCCTCGCTGCCATTCGTGAAACTCTGTGCTGGTAAGGGACCACCACCACCATTCAGTAAAATCACAGTTTTGTCATCCACCCTCTACTGCAACTGCCCAAAGCTAGGTCTGACTTCACCCTAGATAGCTGCACCATGCTGGGGAGGTGATGACTTATAGAATCACAGAACCATTTAGGTTGGAAAGGACCTTTAAGATCATCGAGTCCAACAATAAACCTAGCACGGCCAAGACCACCACTAAGCCATGTCCCTAACCACCATGTCTATGTGCTTTTTAAATGCCTCCAGGGATGGTGACTCCACCACTTCCCCGGGCAGTCTGTTCCAGTGCTTGACAACTCTTTGAGTGAAGAAATTCTTCCTAATATCCAATCTAAACCTCCCCTGGCGCAACCTGAGGCCATTTCTTCTTGTCCTATCCCTTGTTACTTGGGAGAAGAGGCAGACCCCCACCTGGCTACACCCTCCTTTCAGGTCGTTGTAGAGAGTGATCAGGTCTCCCCTCAGCCTCCTCTTCTCCAGACTTAAACGCCCCCAGCTCCCTCAGTCGCTCCCCATCAGACTTGTGCTCCAGACCCTCCTGCTATCTTAAGATCTATCTCTTCTCTGAGAGGCTCAGATATCTTTATAGGAGAGCAGCTCCCTCTCCTCTGTGGCTCAGCATGGGCTATAAAGGCTCACGTATCTCTGGAGGGAGATGCTCCTACACAAGCGGCAGCCGTTTACCCCTGCCTGGGGTGTCAACATGGGCGGCCTACGTTCTTATTAATGCTGGTTTTAATCTAGGGCTCTGCAAGAAGAGCAAAAGATGCTTTATATCAAAACTCAGCACCGTTATTGTGAGGTTAGAGATGGAAACTGTATGGTGAGGATGGTGCCCAAGGTCACTCGGAGAGCTGCTGATACAAGCTGAGCATGCAGAACATGTCAGGATTTGCTTTCCTTGCTTGCACAGGGGCCGTGCTGGCATCTTTTCCCCTCATGGGAAGGAAGGTCTATCTTTACAGCTAGCTAGTGGTTTAATCCTTTTTTAATTCTCCTCTCCAGGTATGCTCCTGGGACAGGTGAACCTGTTTTGGGATAACTTGGGTTCCTTCCACCCAGAACAAAAAGACAAGAGAAGGCAGGAGATGTACCAGGCATGCTTACGTCCTGCCTGTAGCCAGAGGACACCCCTTGTGATGGTGATGAGACCTCGGGGAGCTGCAAGGACATGTTCCAGAGGGTACCACCTTTCCAAGCCCAAGCTGAGGGTTCAGTCCTTCCACTCGGTCTGCCATCTGCTCTGAAACCCCCTGAAGGTCTACCCATTAATGTCACTCACACCGCAGTCTCCGATGAAACCAGTTATCTGTCTGAAAGGCAAAAGCCAACTCGTTCCACTTAGGGCGTCGAGTGGCTTCCCTCCAATATCGACTGCATTTGTCAGATACAGGCCAGGTGACTAAGAGCTCAAGGATTATCTTGATACTTATCCCCCTTAGCCTAGATTTCTTGATCATCTTTGTCTATGGCAAACTGGAGTCCTCTTTTTTTAAGGATGCTTGTCCATCATGAACAACCAAACAATTAAGCCAGGCATCATCCTCTGCTATCCAACCACGGATTCAAAAGCAGATAATGGACCGGCTAATTCACTGTCCTCCACTCTGAAAAAAAAAAAGCAACGGTCCATGGACTGTTTTAGCTTCTTTTTTTTTTGTATGTTTTCCGTTGGTTGGTTTTGTCACCAAGGAGACCGAATTCCTACACTCGCTGTTTTAGACATTTGCCGGAACATAAATCCAGGTTTCTGCGCCAATGGCCATCGCGGCATCGTTACATAAGGTACACGTTGTGCTTGTGAGATATAGCTTTGCTCACTCTATGTGTGATCTGCTGGGTTATGTCCACCCAAAGGGGAAAACAACATCCTTCAGGTCTGCTCTAAGCCCAAGTCCCTCCTAGCATCGTGGCTAGGAGTCGCCTTGAATCTAAAGTTTCTTGTCACGTGTTCCTCAGACCCATGTAGGAAGTCCTGCCTAAAACACACCAGCACATCACAGAAAGGAAAATAAATTCTGGTGTGCTTCTGCAACAGCGACTGAGGCGCGAATTCAAAAACTACTGGTGTAACCAGGCCACTTGGGTTCCTGTCCTCAGTGAGAGGCAATGGCTCTCTGTACACACTAATCCTGCTCTCCCCCTGATTTTTTTCCCCTCCTCCCGCTCAAAACTGCTCCTAAGGTGAGATCAGTTTTCAAAGCACTAAACAGCAACACCATTTGTTGATGTGTTAATGGGAATTCTGTGCCCGGGACCCCTTTCAGAGCGTGCACTTGCCGAGTTTATACCGAGTCCCCCAGGACACAGACTGTCTCATGTTGTTTGTGTGATGCCTGTCACATTGGCCTCCATCTCCATAGCAATCCATAAGAAGCAAATACCTGACGGGAAAATGTGAGGCAGAGCTCCCACTCATCTCAGTGGGACAACGATATGGACTGGGCAAGGCAATGTGCACCGTGAGCTCTTCAGCTACGCTGGGGCGATGCAGTAGGTAACTGGTCAATGGCTATGGGTCAAAGATGCTTCCACAGCTGCGAAATCTCAACGCAAGGCAAACCCATGTCAGGTCACTTACATAAACGGTTACCTAATGATGTGTCTTCCCGCATCTGCATCACAGGGAAGCGATATGCAGAAGAGTCAGCTCTGGTAACGCGTTGCGGAAGACGTTGTCGGGAGAAATTCGCGATCCTGAATGCTGAAGGTTTCAGAGGTGAAGGCTCGGCCTCGCTGAGCCCCCACAAACTGGCCCGAAGGAGCATCCGTGAGAAGGCCAGGCAGCGAGCTGTTGTGCAGTTCAGCAGACAGACACTGCCCCCCCCCACCCCATCACTTCTCAGTGTCTCTAGATTTGATCTGCTGACCTTTCAAAATACAGTCTAAACACATCTGGTCTTCAGGGCTGATTTTTTACATCAGCCTCCATACTGTCCTTTTCTAGAATCAGCAACAAAACTGTTTCTCGAAGCAACAGCTGTTTTTCATGATCTTATTTTCAAGCCAGCTCCTTAACAGATACTCCCCTCCCTTCCTCCCCTCCAAATTTAGCTGTGTTACAGCTCCATCTGGTCCCCCTGTGCTTGGAGGAATGCCAGTACCTCCTAGGAGGGGGGAAAAAAAAAAAAAAAAAAAGGCCCTTTTCCGTTTAAAAAAGGCTCTCTTCAGTTTGGGATTGTTGGGATAACGTGAGCAGGCAGTGGCAGCATCTGCATCCATTTCCAGTTTCAATTCTGGACCATCCCAGGAGGCTTCGAACATCTCGGAGGCTGAGTTCTTTCTACTGCCGAGCAAAGGTGGTCTGCACGGCCGTGCGGCGTGGATGAGACAAGGGCACGTTGTGTCTGAGCATCTCCCTTTTCCCCATGGGCCAGTCTGAGGCGCAGGGGAGCCGATATCTACAGCGGAGATAGAAGCTGAGTAGGTGTCCGCATACGGAAAAACCATTCTGCTGGGGTTTTAACCTGTTTGCTGACCTGAGGCATTCCTTTCCTTCTGCTCTTCTCCCAAAACAATGAAATATAGAAACTTCTAAAGACGCTGATGAAGGGAGGGGGAAGTCCTGCAATGTTTCTCCGTAATCCATCTGGTGTTTCTGGTCCTAAATCACGCAGTACGTGAGCAGAGATCGCCCTTCCAGCTTGATGTGTGCTCTTCACTCTGCGTTCTCGATGCGACCGTTTCTCGCCTGTCGAACAGGGGAGATGCGCGGCACCAGATCTGCTTTCTGGCTCCATCCTGGTCCTGAGCCCTGATAAATGCAGCAGTACCACCTTTTTTTTTTGAGGAGTGGGGCCAAGGGATACAGAGCTTGTCATTTCTGGCTGAACGTTTTCCCGTCCTGACGGCTTTCTCAGATAACCACTCGGAGCCTTGCTGGGAGGAATCAACAAGAGTTAGAAGTCTAAATTCCAGAGCTGTCAGACCAGGCAAGCATCCTAGAAAACATCAGGAAGCCTGGTCCAGGATGAAGTAAAGGCTCTCGGGCACTTTGCATTGTTGCTAGCACATTTGAGGAGAAGTTCCTTTGTCTTAAGGACAATAGCTTGCCTGCCTCCTGGGGATCCTAGTGGGGGCTCCTTTCTTGCCTGTGTTACAGCTCAGGAACAAAAAACAAAGACCAAATGGAGGAAAGCAACTACAAGCAACCCCAGGAAAGGGTGGGTTTGTGCTCCCGTGAGCATGGGCTTTGTTAGGGTAACAAGGGACATGCGAGGTCCTGGCAAAGGGGCTTTTCCCTGTTGATACCAGTCACCTCTTCCCCTAACCCATGGTAGAGACCTATACCCCCTGTACTGCCTTGGTACCCTACGGTGGGCAGAGGTTGGCTTGTTCACAGGCTATAGGTTGGCGAGACCCGTATGGGACAGGGTTGCAAAATACACGGAGCTCAGGACCATCCCAGGGAGCTGCAAGCCCTGAAAGCAGACGTAAGCAAACTCAGCTTGCCTCTCCTCTGCATGCCGCTCCCATGAGCGAGCTGTCTTCCTCCGGTCCCTGTCCTTAGCTGCCTAATCAGAGGAGACAGCAAAGACCCTCAGACTGACAGCCATCCTCCTGAGAGCATGGCCGTGCCTGCAAGGGAAGCATCTCTGCAGCGGGCCATGCAGCGGCTGAGCACTTCCGAGCTCCGGGAAGGCAGGTGATGCCCAGGCAGGTAAGGAAGCAACTGGCTTATGCCTGTGCCATGTCATCTTCCCAGGGGTGACCTCCCGCAGCAGGCAAGTGATGGTCTCGTTGAGATTAGCTCAGCCCAGAAGGGTCTCAGGTTCATTCAAAAGCAGAAGGCAGCCTAGGTACTTCCTAAGACTAGCACAGCTGGAAAAGGATTATCTTGTGCTTAGAAACACGTAGTGACGCAAGTTAGTCTTTTCTTTAAAATCGATATCCCCCCCAACCCTGCCCCGCTATGCACACACGCAGACACATTTTTAGGTCCAGTTTCAAGGGATGCTCTCTGAAGTGCACAAATCATGGTCATCAGCAGGGCCTCAGCTCCCCTGTGCCTCCCCACCCTGGCAGTGGGGCTCAGTTCAGGGATTCACAGAACTCTGGTCTTTAATCCACACACAAATTAGCCTTTAAAAGCTTCATCCGGCTCTGGCTAGAACACAGAACCAGGCTGCGGAAGGCGGTTCAAAATCTTTCACCTGTTAGGAAAGATTAAGAGCTCAGAAAAAGCCTTTTCTGGGAGATATCCAGTCCAGTTTTGTAGGGTGAGGGGGGAGAAATCCCAACAGAAAGTCAACAGGGAAGAAGCCATGGCTTGGGAAAGACTTGGCAGGCTCCTTGCTGGGGATCAGCTCCCCGTCCTTTGCTCACCTCCGGTGTGTGCACACAAGCAGGAGTGTGTAAGATGCCTCTCTGCTACCCTGTGTAAGCCCAGCTTCCTCACGAACAGGATTTACTTGAATTTTCAGGAGCTGGACAACAAAACGGCTGATTTTTTTTTTTTTTTTTTTTTTCTGCAAAACAATTCATTGAAGTTTTTGGCTTTTTGCCTGAACTAAGCTGTAAAGTAAATGCAGCCGGGCTGCAGGGAAGGTTTTAGCATGAGGACATGAGAGAGGGATTTCAGATCTGCAGTGAGTCTTGTTGTAAGGGGTAGATGAAAGCAAACTCACTAGTTAGAGAAATAAAACTCCTGATGCAACAAAACAGTGGAGATAATCTATCCCTTTTTAAAGTATCTTGGGAAACAGGAATGGAGGAGCTTAGACAGCCAGAGTATAAATAGTTGGGTGGAACGTTACAGAGCGAGATGAATAGTTATATTTACAACATCTAGTTGCGTGGCGAGAAGATCCACGGCTCCAGATGCTAAATTCATGCTCTGATCTCAATGGCCAGACCCAGGGCCTGCTGAAGGGAATGACGAGGCTCATACTCACTTCCACAACCCTTGGATCAGAGATTAAGTTCACAGCCCTCTGCACCGCTGGTAATTGTTTGGGGGAAGTCAGTGAAAATTACTTAGATGCTAGGAAGCTTTAGTTACGCTACCTTTCTCTGAGAGAGAGGAAAAGCATCTCCCTAGTTTGGGACTTCCGCGTCCTTCATTGCCACCGGTCCAGTTTAGCTGAGCTCAAGGCAGAAGTTATGCTTGGTCAACCACGCTGCCGTAACCTGGAGCTCTGCTTCGCTCCACAAGTGTGCTCCCTCCCACCCAACACATATGTTAAATCCATCACGACAGAGCTGTTTTCCAAGTGCCAACACTTTTGCCCCTAGTTCACGTGCACAGTGCTGTCCTAGGGCTCAACCAGCACAGCCTCCACGGCTAACCGACAGCAGAGTCACAGGGGCTGTCACGCTCCACCCGATTCCCTCATAACCACTTCAGGCACTCATTTCAGAGGACTTTTGACTTGGACTACTGTATTTTTTTTCAATATCATCATCATCATCAGTATCATCATCATCATCAGTATCATCATCATCAATTTTTTTTCAATATCATCATCATCTCAATTTGAAACAGTCTCAAGTTGCGCTAGGGGAAGTTCAAGCTGGATATTAGGAAGAACTTCTTCACTGTAAGAGTCGTCAGGCATTGGAACGGGCTCCCCAGGTAGGTGGTGGAGTCATCGTCCCTGGAGGTGTTCAAAAAAC
>NW_009634187.1:0-284 GCF_000690535.1 Cariama cristata | reverse complement strand
ACCGGAGTGCATGGCAGAGAGCTGTTGGGCTTGGCTACACACAGGACATGTTAGAGCTGTTGTTTTAGCGAGACAACAGACTTACCATGGACCCAGGTGTCTCAGGGAGCTGGCTGACTCTCAAGAGCAGATCACACTGCCTGTGTTAGGCAGCACATCTTGGTTTGAGATGCTGGAAGTGACTCGGATACTTCCTCTTTTACACCTCAGAAGCTACCTAAAATTCATATCTTTGCTCCTGTCAAACTCTCTTTCTTCTTCCCTCTGCCCTTCTCAGCTGGTAT
>NW_009634186.1:9913-11021 GCF_000690535.1 Cariama cristata | reverse complement strand
GGGACACGGGGCTCACCACGGGGTACTGGGAGAGGTCGTTGTAGGTGCGCCCTGCGATTGTGTTCAGCTGCATGAGGTACTCGAAGTTGGAGATCTCCCGCAGGACCCATTTCTGGAAGGAAGGGAAGGTGGCTGAGATGGGCTGGGGGCGGGCAGGAGATGGGGCAGACACCCCCACCCCATGGCTGCGCCCATCCCACGGCCATCCTTGGTCCCGGACCATCCCTGGTACCACAGCAGTCCCTGGTCCCACGGTCATCACCATCCCATGACCATCTCTGGTCTCACGCCCATCCCTTGTCTCATGGCCATCCCTGGTCCCCAGGCTGTCCCCACCCTACAGCCGTCCTTGGTACCATGGCCATCTTTGGTCCCATGGACATCCCCATCCCATGGCCACCCTGGTACCACGGCCATCACCATCCCATGACCATCTCTGGTCCCATAGCCATCCCCGTTTTGTGGTCCTCCCTGGTCCCATGGCCGTCCCCACCCGCTGGCCATCCCTGGTCCCATGGCTAGCACCATCCCACGACCAACCTTGGTCCCATGGCCATCTCGGGTGCTATGGCCATCCCCATCCCACAATCATCCTCGTCCCATGGCCATCCTCAACCCATGGCCATCTTCATCCCATGGCCACTCCTGGTCCTGAAGCCATCCCCATCCCATGGCCACCCCTGGTCCCATGGGCATCCCCATCCCACGCTGGCACCCTCCTCTTTGCCACCCAGGAAGGGGATATTTGGGGTGGCGGTTGGCAAGGGGGGGTCAGTACCTGGGTGAGCCCCGAGGCTTTCAGCAGCTCCTGGGGCGACCGGCTGCCGAAGTAGATCTGGTTGGGGGGACGCAGGCCAAGGATGCAGGAGTACACCTTGTTCCTCACCTGGGGACACGAGGGGCAGGACATGGAGCGGCTGGAGCCTGGGCAGTGCCGTGGCCCCGGGAGGGGTTTGAGGGGGGGGGGTGGTGGAAAGGGTGCCACCACCTTTTTTTTGAAGTTGATGAAGTAGTTGGCCTGGTCGATGAAGAAGAGCTCGAGCGCGGAGCGGCGCAGGTTGTAGCGGCGCAGATGGACCTCGCGCAGGTGGGACAAGGGGCGCTTGAA
>NW_009634186.1:4356-9853 GCF_000690535.1 Cariama cristata | reverse complement strand
AGGGATGGGGGCCAGCATCGCCTTGGGGCTGGAAGGAGCCCACCCCCAAAACAACCAGCACCCGGTGCGATGGGCTTCTGGGGGAGATGGGATGGGTGGGGGTTCGTTCCTCACCCCCCCATTGCTGCAGGGACCCCCCGAGGGGCACACGCCGTTACCTCCCTCCGTCTCCTCCTTCTCGCTGCTGCCGTCGTAGAATTAGACGTGCTGGGTCGTCACCTCCAGGCGGCCGGGGACAACGGCCACCGTCGTGATGAGCTCGCAGTCCTCTGAGACCACCAGCTTCTCCCGCTGGTTCTGCTCCTTGGGTTCAGCCCTGGGTGACACGGGGAGGGGTGGGGGGTGAGGAGGTCCCAGTGACCCCCCCCAGTCTGGGCAAGCCAGTGCCATGTCAGGGGATGGGGACACTCACTGGTTGTCCAGGACGGGGAGGTCCTCCTCGGCCAGTTGGTCATCCTCCAGCTCGCTCACCTTGGCCTCCTTGGCCATGGCGAGTGGGAGGGACTCGGCGGGGTTGTGGAGGTGGTCGGCTCCTGAAATGAGGAGGGGGTCAGCAGGCCCCCCTGGCCTCCCCACAGCTGGGGGCCAAGTACTGCTCATCCCACCCCGCAATCCCAACAGGGTCCGTGATAGCTCCCAGCTCTGCCCCACCATGTGCACCCAACTGGTGGCATCCCCTTGTCCACGGCATGAGGGGACCCTTGGGTGCCCCCCTCCCATCGGCCTCACCCAAGTTGTCCCGTAGGGCGCTGGCCTCCAAGTGTTGGTCAAAATTCAGGTTGGGCACCAGCTTCAGCCTCATCCGGGAGTAGGTCTCGGCGCTCGACAGTTTCCAGCGAACCTCCGGTGGGTTCCTGGGGGGCAGGTGGGGGTGAGGCACCCCGGGGACCCCCAGCCGTGCCAGCCCTCCCTGCGGATCGAGGTGGGGGCTCACCGGTCAGCCCAGGCGGAGCGGGGTGAGGTGAGGAGGCGGCACAAAGACCGCCACTGCTTCAGGACGGTGCCGTGGTGGTTGTTGGCCTGCTTGAGCACGTTGGTGTGCCGGGTGTTTTCCGCCTTGGAGCGCTTCGCCGCCGGCTCCAGCACCAGTTTCTGCCGAGGGAGCAGGAGAGTGAAGTGACAGCAGAGCTGGGGCTTGGGGACATCCCTCAGGTGAGAAGCATGTCCATGGGGTGATGGTCCCAGGGCAAGGAGAACGTCCCCAGGATGATGTGCTTGGGATAATGAGGACGGCCCCGGGATGATAAGGATGTCCTGAGGGCGGTATCCCCAGGGTAAGGAGCATGTTCCCAGGATGACACCCCTGGGGTGAGGAGCACATCCCCAGGATTAACGTCCTCAGGGTGAGGAGCATGACCCTGGGGCGAGGAGCGTGTTCCTAGGATGACATCCCCAGAGCAAGGAGCAGATCCCCAGGGTGATGTCCTTGGGGTGAGGAGCACATCCCCAGGATGATATCCCTGGGGGGAGGAACATGTATCCAGGGTGAGGAGTACATCCCTGCAATGACATCCCTGGGATGATGTCCCCGGGATGAGGAAAGTGTCCCCAGAATGATGTCCTCAGGATGAGGAGGATCTCCCCGGGATGAAGAGCACATCCCCATGACAGATGTCCCCAGGGTGAGGAGCATGCCCCCAGGATGACATCCTTGGGGTGAGGAGCACATTCCCATGACCCCCTGGATGATCTCCCTGGGGTGAGGAGCATGTGCCCAGGGTGAACAGCGTCCCTGAAACAATGTCCCTGGGTTGACAAGCACAGCCCCGGGATGATGTCCCAAGGACCATGTCCCCAGGGTGAGGAGGATGTCCCCAGGATGAAGAGCACATCCCCAAGATTAATATCCCCAGGGAGAGGAGCATACCCCGAGGATGACACCCTCAGAGCGAGGAGTACATCCCCTGGACGACATCCTTGGGGTGAGGAGCACATCCCCAGGGTGACGTCCCAGGGGTGAGGAGCAGGCAATACCTGAAACATTTTGTGGCTGGTCGCCTTCTCCTGCTCCCGCCGCTGGGAACTGCTCATCATGGCGTCATAGCAGGCGTTCCAGAAATTGGACATGTGGTCATGGCTCTTGGCAAAGGTGTCCATCTCAAACTGGGCCATGGTGGGCTGCACCTACCGAGAGAATCAGGATGAGACGGGAGGTGTTTGCAGGTCTTGGGCACCCACCAACTATCATCCAGGCCATGAGCATCCCCGTCCTGGAGGTCACCCCCAATCCAGTGGTGACGTGGAGACCCCACCGCAGCACGGACCAATCTCTAAGCTTGGAAAGGTGATCCCCCAAAAGTGATGCCACCTCATGCCCCACGGCACCCACGTGCTTCTCGATGAAGCCCCTCCACTCCGGGGTGGTGCAGAAGACCTGGAAGTCCTCGTAGAAAGTGGGGCTGCCGTTGGTGGGGGGCAGCGAGGGCAGGAAGAGCTGCAGCTGCAGGGTCTCGTAGCATCGGTCCATGAGCGTACGGACAATGGGCACCAACCAGGAGAAGGTCTCCGACTTGGCGTCCAGCGAGCGTCGCAGCGGGGTCTCCAGCTTGCCCAGCAGGTAGCAAGCCTCATCCTTTTTGGGGGCCGAGGCGGTCTGCAGCAGGCTGTGCAGCTTCACGTACGCCAGCGAGTGCAGCTGGAGGGGACGTGGGACATCAGATGGGGTCATCTGCCCTACCCCAAGGGCTGGGGTCTCACCCCGAGCCCCAGGAAAAGTTGACCCACCTGGGGGTCCTGCAGCATGACGTAGCCCACGAGGATGCGTAGACCCGTCTGGGCCATCTCCTTGAGGTCGGAGGTGCCATTGGCCAGGTGGTACCAGACGCCCAGCTTGTCCAGCAGACTGCTCACCCCCTCGTAGATCTGGGGGGGGGCACAGTGAGCCCCCCTCGTGGCCACGCATCCCCCACCTCTCTGACCGGGCGGGTCCAAAGCCACCAGGTCCATCCCCATCACCCAGCCACCCTTGGCTTTGCTTGACATGGGTTTGGGTTACGGGTAGGGGTTAGGATTAGGGGTCAGGGGTAGGGTAGAGCCCCAACCCATAACCACAACAAGAAACGAGTTCGGATTTGGCATGAGGGTTACGGGCCGGGGCTTAGGGCCCATGCCCTTGGGGTAGGGCAGGTGGCCCCATCTGATGTCCCACGTCCCCTCCAGCTGCTCTCAACTCCAGTTGATGGGAAGGGGGTAGGGTTAGGGCTAAGGGTTAGAACTAGGGTTAGGGCTAAGGGTTGGGATTGGGGTTAGGGTTGAGGTTTGCAGCAAGGATGCAGGGTTCAGGAGGTGTGGTTAGATTTATAAATTATGAGTTAAGGTTAGGTCTTAGGGTATAGGGTTAGGATTTCGGTTCACAGTAAGGCCACAGGGTAAGGGTTAAGGGTTGGGATTGGGGTTAGGGCTAGGGTGTAGAACTGGGGTTAGGGCTGAGGTTTAGGGCAAGGATGTAGGGTTAAGGTTTAGGATTAGGATTTAGGAGGCATGGTTATGAGTTAGGGTTAGAGCTTAGGGTATAGGGCTAGAGTTTTGGGTTTACAGTAAGGGCGTAGGGTTAAGGTTAAAGTTTAGGTTTAGGGGTTAGGTTTAGGGGTTAGAGTTAGGGTTTAGGATCAGGGTTAGGGTTTACAGCAATAGCGTAGGGTTAGGTTTTATAGCAAGGATTAGGGTTTGATTTACAGGTTATGAGTTAGGGCTAGGGTTTAGGGTTAGATCTTAGCATATAGGGTTAGAGTATGGGGTGAGGTTTACAGTAAGGTTGTAGGGTTAGGTTTAAGGGTTAGGACTGGGCTTAGGGCTAGGGTATAGGATTGGGGTCAGGGTTTCGGTTTACAGCAAAGATGTAGGGTTAAGGTTAAGGATTTGGATTTAGGAGGTACGGTTAGATTACAGGTTACGAGTGAGGGTTAGGGTTTGGGGTTCGGTTTACAGTAAGGGTGTAGGGTTAGGGCTGAGGGTTAAGATTAGGGTTAAAGGTTGGGGTTTACGACAAGGATGTAGGGTTAAGGTTTAGGATTAGGACTTAGCTATGGTTAGATTTACAGGTTATGAGTTAGGGTTATGGTTAAGGGTTAAGGCTTAGGGTATAGGGCTAGTGGGTTGGATTTATGGTAAGGGTGTAGGGTTAAGGTTAAAGTTTAAGATTAGGGGTTAGGCTTTAGGATCAGGGTTAGGGTTTACAGCAAGAGTGTAGGGTTAGGGTTAACAGCAAGGGTTAGGGTTCGATTTACAGGTTGTGAGTTAGGGATAAGGTTTAGGGTTAGATCTTAGCATATGGGATTAGAGCATCACATTGGGTTTATGGTAAAGTTGTAGGATTGGGGTTAAGGGTTAGAATTAGGGGTTAGGACTAGGGTTAGGATTGGGCTTCACAGCAAGGGTGCAGGGTTAGGCTTCAGGCTGAAGGTTCAAACTGGGGTTTATGGCAAGGATGTAGGGCTAGGGCTAAGGTTTAGGGGTTAGAGTTTGATTGAATGGTTATGGGTTAGGGTTAGGGTTTAGGATGAAGGCACAGGTTACTTTCTAAGGTCAGGCTCAAGGGCTGCCGGGAGGGGCAGGGTTAGGGCTAACATCAGAGGTTAGGGGTTAGCGTTAGGGTTCAGAGCTCGGGTTTGGGATCAGGAACCCCTGCTCGTGCCCATCCACCTTCTCGCTCCACAGGGCCTGGTTGTTGTGTCCCTCGGAGAACAAGAAGTCCTGGAGCAACCGCAGAAGCTTGAGGGCATTGTGGGTGAGACCGGGCAGGGCGGCCGGCCCCGACTCCTTCAGGTCCGTCAGCGCCGACTCCAGCATCATCTCCAGCAGGCTATAGGAGAGCAGGCGGCTCCATAGGGTGGTCTTCCCTTGGGATGCACCCATCTGGACCTGGGCAGGACTCACCTGCGCTTGATCTCATCGGGGGGCCGCACCAGTTCACACGCTGTCCCTAGCTTGGTGAGGACAGAGAAGACCTGCCCGCGCTCCCTCCACGCCGCGTCGTCCCAGCCCTCCACCCCGCGCCAGGTCACCGAGAAGACGATGTTGGTCAAGAGGTTGCACAGCTCCTCCTCGGGCGTTTGCTGCCAACGGGGAGGAAGGGTGAGAGGTCTGGTGTCCAGCGTAGCCCAGGGTGGTGGGCACGATGGTTTGGGGCTCACCTGGGGGTTGCTGGTGTTGGAGACGTTGTCGCTGGGCAGCGTGTCCTGGTAGCTGCTCTCATCCAGGACGTTGGAGAGGCTGGAGCTCTTGCGGGCTCGCATCCCTGGGAAGGGTTTGAAGCTCTCCAGGGGCGAGGGGGTGCCGGGGCCACTGGCGGGGGTCTGCGTGCCGCTCTCGGCCGTGGCGATGGAGCTGGTGCTGGCCAGATCGAGCCCCAGCTCGAAGGGCGAGGTGGAAAAGGGTGAGAGTGGGTGGTAGACACCGTCGAAGGGAGGACCGTCACCAGGGTTGGAGGACGAACGGCTGGCCCGGGCGGAGGGGTCGAAAGACTTGAAGTTGTAGGAGTGGAAGGGATTGGTGCGGG
>NW_009634186.1:1779-4059 GCF_000690535.1 Cariama cristata | reverse complement strand
GACTCCTTGACGTAGAGCTTGGTGAGCGTGTCCTGCCAGCCAGCCAACCTCGCCAGCTGCTTCACCATGTCCTGCTGCGCGTAGATCAAGTGGAAGAGCTGCAAGAGAAAGCGAGGAGGGAGATCCGATGATATTACCCCAGTTCCTGGTAGCCTCTTGGGGGGTCGGCCCCTCCAAAGAGCAGGATGCTTGGTCCTGAGCACCCCAAATCCTCCATAACCATCATGGGGTGTTGGGGCTGCACCATCTCCATGCTGGCACATCCACGTGCTGGCAGCCCTGTGCATGGGGTGATACCACCATCACCACGACCCCTGCGTTCGGGCACAGCTGGGTGCCCAGGGAGCTCAGCCCCGAGGCGAAAACTCGGTCACAGCCCCTCTCGCGCCCATGGCCTTGCTCACCTTGCGGCAGATATCGAGCCGGATGGTCAGCTCAGCCCGGTGGGAGAGGTAAACCACGGCCACCAGGTCCTTGTAGTTGGGAGGCTCTACGGACAAGGAGAGATGGTACGATGGTGGGACACCTCCTTCTGTCCCCAAAAGCCACTGAAGAACCCCAGTCCTGAGACCAGCTGAGCCTTGTGGGAAGCCACCAGTGGTGACTCCGTGGCACGTGTTTGGGACGGGTGGCCAGGGCCAGCCTGGTTTTGGCAGAGCACTTGGTACCTGCCCCGAGGACCTGCTCCGAGAGGCAGCGGAAGAGCAGCATGGAGCCGGGGATGTCACCGAGGCAGGCGATGAGCCCCTGGTACCCGATGTCCTTCAGCTTCAAGCGGTTCTTGCTGCGCTCAGGGACCTTCTCATACTTCAGCATCTTGTAGAGGACCTGGTGAGACAGAGAGCGGTGGCCACCCCGCTGCGGTAAAGCCCCCCGGTCGCTGGGGATGGCAAGAGGTTGGTGCTGGGGTCCCGCCTTACCTTGAAGACCCTTTCCCGCACTTCATCCGAGAACTTCTTCTGCACCAGCAGCGAGAAGAGGACCTCCACATGGCCTGGCTCAAAGAGGAAGGCAAAGAGCTGCTCCTGGGCAGGCGAGCCCTTCAGCAGGCTGTGGATCACCTCCAGTGCCCCGCAGACCTGCAGGACACGGGACTCGTTGTCCACTGCCCTTCACGTGCCTCATCGGGACCTCAGCGGCTTCTCCCCACCTGCTGCCAAGTGCTGGGCCAGCCCATGGCACACTGAGATGTTTGGGGACCAGGGTGGCTCGGCGCCGTACCTGTTGCTCATCCTGCACCCCGGCCACGTAGTTCAGCAAGCTCTGCATCTCCTCCCCGGAGAAGCTCTTGCAGAAGAAATCCTTCACCAAGCTGAAGAGGGATGTCTGCACTGTCTTGATGTCATCAGTGGCCATGGTCTTCTCCCTGGAGGTGCTGATGGACAGACACGCGTGGCCATTCCCTCTGGGGACGTGCACAACTGCCTTCCTACCCCTTGTAACCCATCACCAGCATGATCCCAAATCCCACCATGAAGCCCCAGGAGCTCTAGGGCAGCTCGGTGTGGACATCCCTTCTGGCCAACCCTGCCCACCAGTAAATGTCCACCCCGGGCATTTGGGTCTCTGCAGGGTGTGAGTACCCCCACTATCACGGGTGTGCAGACAACAAAAGGGCATCAGTTTGTTGCAGAAACCACCATGCTCCTGGTTGCTGCTGGAGAGATGCCGGGGGTGGATTTTGGGGCTGACCGGGCACAACTCTGGGTGGAAGCTTGGGGATGGGGCACGGTCACGGGGAGCGGAAGGTCCTGCACCCACCACCATGCTCCCAGACTGGAAGATTCTCCCACGAGGTGCTTGCAGGGTGGGTATTACCCCAAGCAAACGGTGTCTACTCCAAACCGCAACTCCTAGGGGTGAAGCCCACCACCATGTCAACGTTTGGAGGTCCCGGCTACAAGTGGCAGCTCACCCGTAGTACGTCCGGATGGAGTCGAGGACGTACTGCACCCCGTACTTCTTGCGGATGCGCTGCTTGTGGTCCTTGACAACGTTGGCCAGATACTGGATATGACCTGCAGGGAGAAGGTGCGAGTAACCATGGAGGTCGGTTGGGATGGAGAACACCCCCAAGCACCCCAAGTTCCTACCTAAGCGGACGGCAAAGTCGCTGTTGCTCCAGATGTGGAAGTCAAAGAGGAGATGCTGGTAGAGGAGGTGCAGCAGGAGCCCACTGCCCTCAGAGGCCACTTGCTCCATGAGGATCTGCGAGGCCATCAACGTGCTCATGTCCAGCAGCGGGCCAGACACCTGCCACGGGCGAGAGGGGAGGTTTGC
>NW_009634186.1:0-1718 GCF_000690535.1 Cariama cristata | reverse complement strand
GACCTTCTGCAGCAGTGTCCCGATGATGGCCGGCCCGTGGCACTGCACCAGGCTCTCCTGGTTCACCGGGTGGTTCTGGATGAAGTTCTTCACCAGCAGTAGGAAGGCGGCCACGCTGTTCCTCTCCAGCCTGCTCTCTGCAAGGCACAGGGCAGAGCCCCACCAGTAGCTGTGAGCCCTGCGCCCACCTGAACACCTTCCCACGGTGCCACCTCCAAAGGGCATCCTGGAGACCCCATCGTCAACCTTTCTCTGCAAACTTTTCAGCCTGTTCCCTTATTTCCCCCAAATTTACGTGAGTGGAAACCTCCGTTGCTCTGAGCTTGGAAATAAGCAGCTGGGTATCGGGAGAAGGCCCATGTCATCTACGCAGAAAAAGGCTCCTGCATGAAGCCAGTCCTGCTCTAAGACATCAGAGACTCCACCCAAAGGCAAGCTGGAGGTGACCAGGCTGGAGCTGCCACCCTCACCTTCCCAGAACTGCTTGTTCATGACTAATTGGGTCATAAAAGACGTCAACGGTTTCTCCATCACCCCGTAACCCTTGGTGCCTCAGGCAAGACTGTGGTGGACACCAGCCTGGTCCAGGCAGCACCTACGTGGCATGAGGTTACCTCCAGCCACCAAAACAGGACGGTTCCTGCTCCACGTCTCCCGAGGTCCTCACCCGAGGACTTGCCCAGCGGGATGAGCATGTGGAGGACGTCAGCTCTGGTCCCACCAGGTCGTTGGTCTCCTGCTCATCCTCGGGCTCCTCCGTCTTGGACACCACTTGCTCGAGCAGGGGTAGCAGCACGCCCATCCCACCCACGCAGTTGACCACGTCCTGCCGGAGGGAGGTGAGAGGCTTTGCTGGGTGCTGCGTGGTGATGGCAGCGTAGAGAGGAGGAGGTTGCATCTGTACCCGGGGTCCGTCCCGCCTGCTCCTGGGCTCAGCCCAAGCTGGGGAGAGCCAAGCCCTGTGACTAGCAAAGACTGGGGCATGCCCAGACCCATCCCACAGCACAAACCTAAAACAGGTCCCCAAAAAGCACCTGTTCCCCTGCACCACTCGTGGTGCCCACCCAGGACGCTGAGGACATACGGGGCAGATAGGTCCTTAGGGGACCCGTGGGTCATAGAGGTCCTTGGTGGACCCAACGTCATGTAGCACGGTCCAGGGGAACCACTATGGCCATCCAACACCCCGTTGGGGTCCTTCCCTGGCTTTGTACCCAAGGAGGGACCCACTTGCCTCCAACACCGTGGGGTGGACGGGCCACCCTGCGCCCGGCGTACCTTGATGTCCCAGTTGACCACCTTGTGCCCCGTCAGCCTTCCGTCCAAGCCGTGGCTGGGAGACAGGTCCAAGCAGATGTTGTTCCTGCAGGCCTAGAAGACAGCACCATGGGAGCTCCTCATGCTCCTCACTTATGGCAGAGGGTCTACCAGTGCTGTCCCCGTCCCCGGTGGGGTGGCTCTCCTCACCTGTGGGGTGTAGTACAGCAAGAGCTTGCTGCCGAGCTCCACCAAGTCACCTTCCAGTGTAAACGGTGATGTGACGTTCGGTCCTGGGAGAAGAGGATTGGGGTGAGCTGGGACACGGTGGAGGAGACCTCGGTTGCCACCAGCACCCCTGCGGACGTCCCCTGTGCCCCACCCTAAGGTACCTGTGCAGAAGAGCGACTTGACCTGGGCTTGCTGCAGAGCCTCGCAGAAGATGGCCACGGAGCCGAGGT
>NW_009634185.1:73665-75829 GCF_000690535.1 Cariama cristata | reverse complement strand
ACAGAAAGTGGCAGAGCTAAAACATTGGTGCCAGTAGGGCAGCTGTTAACACAGCTGGAATTAAAGAAGGATTTTCCCCCCCTTTTCCCAAACAAACATGGAAAGCAAACTCTTATCAGCTTGTGTTCATCGGAAAGCTGGCAGGCTATTGACTGCTGTCCCTTGTGCTGCCTTTTCTTCTCTCGGCTGTAGCTGCTTCTTGTCCCCCTGCCTATCTGTCCGCTGCCATTTCTTTAGGGCAGACGTCGTCTTTCTCTTAGACACTTCTGCATAATCCCAATCCGTGAACAGTCCCGAAGCACGTGTTCAGTAACATTCCATATGAGGAGGGATCTAGGACCACAGGCTAATACTACCTGTGCTATTGATAACCCTGTCATTAAATGGGGCACAGGTTGAATGTAGTTTGCTTTATTTTTGTATTTATTGTGATTTTACTAGTATCATTGCTAATATAATTATGGATAGAAGGGATTTTCATTCAAGTCTAGCCATCAAAACTGTTTACAGTTCAATCTCTATTGAAATGGCTGATTTCTTTCCTCTTTTTATTTTACTTCAAAGTGGTTTAGGCGCTATGTGAGATTAGAGAGAGAGAGAAAGAAAAAAGGAAGGAAAACCCAAAATTGAAAGTCCTTAAAGAGGCTTTTTCAGAAAAGTGGCTCGAGTTTCTGGGGTAAACACTTAAGCTTTTGACTGATTCTTTTACCTGAATCTCTGAACTACCTGCTAATGAGAAAGTGGGGTCAGTTATTTTCTACTCTCAACCAGAGCAAGCAAACCTGAGATTTCTACTTAAAGTAACCAATCTTTGATTTATTAAGGAGCATGGACTGATACATTTTGAGAGAGCATTTCAAACATTACTTGTTCAGTAGTTCTGGGTGATTTATAAAGCCACTTTATTTTGTCAGTTTAGAAAACTACTATTTCGATTGTGGATTTTTTTTTTCCTGTCTCACTTGCTTGCTACAGATACACGGAAACAAAAATGTGTCTGCAGCTAAAATAGAGTTGTGTATAGACAATATTTTGCTTTTTATTAGCAATGGAGTGGCCTGATGGTTTCTTCATTGCAGAGGCATGATTTTCAAAAGATTGGAGTTTTGAGACATTCTTTTGATCTCAAGCTTAAACGGATTTTAACACCAAAAATTGGTAATAAGAAGTTAGCTAAACAGGAATCAGTTGTCAGCATTTCATCATTGCAAATATCTCTTCTGTTCGGAAAGTGATAGCCAGCATTGTCATCATATTTATGGGGTGTGGAAAATGGGGCAAATATTGAAATGGGGCAACATTTGAAAATCACATAAAAGAGAAGACTGAGGAGGATTTCCAAAAACTCCCACAAAAACAGGTGATTGGATAATACAATAATCAATATATAAGATATCTATATATATAGCTATATCATATTCTAATGGCACAGTAGATCTTGTGATGTAGAGTGCAGTTCTTGTCATGTCCCTTTAGAATGAATATGGGGGTTTTAGATGACAGGAACAATTAGACTTCTATACAAATGTTGGCATTTATTTTCCATTAAAAAACAATAGAAAGACATAGGATCAAGCCACCAATCAAAAGGGGAAAAAAAAAAAAGGCAAAGGAATTACTGACAGTAAATGCCATTTTACTTCTGTTTTATAATAATACTAGATAAACATATATAATTAAATTGAAAGCCATTAATTTAAAGTTAGCAAAAGGAATTATTCTTTTATATAACAAACAATTAGCTTGTAAAACTCTTTGTCAGAAGCTATGATTGAAGTTGAGAGCATAAACCAAACTCTCTGGATTAAGTTTTTTAACACTTCACATGTGAATTAGCTGGGCATCTTTGCTCTATGGGAATGAGGACAGAAGAATTTCCCAAGATGAAAAAAAAATACTTGACGTAGTGTTTCTTGTATCTCCCCTTGAAGACATGTTCCAGGCCATCGTTTAAGACAGAGTTCTAGATTGAGTCAGTCACCACATGAGTTCTTACATAGCTTTATGGAAAGGTCTTTATTCACTAGAGATTAAGGTATAAATACCAATCTGATGTACAGTGCCACAAGCGGGAAGATGTCATATTTTAGGTGGTTTCATCTGTTTGAGTATCTACCTGAATTCTGAGACAATTTTGACTGTATTGGTAAATCAATTTGGGGGG
>NW_009634185.1:54340-73634 GCF_000690535.1 Cariama cristata | reverse complement strand
TTTTTAAGAAGCTTTGGGAGGCCTAATAATCTTTAAACAGACAAATACCGTGCCAGACCTTTGCTCTGAACCAATTATCTTAAGCTAAAATGCTAATTAGGACTGGTTTGCCTACCCAAATAGTGCTTGGGAGTATCATCAAAGTAATGTTCAAACCACTCTGAAGAAACATACTGCTTTCCACAGCTAAGGAGGAAGAACACCTAAAATGGCTGAAAGATTACTGCAGATAAGGAAACAAATCCAGCTACTGAGAAAACCAGAGAGACAAAAATATTTGCAAATTCTTCCTTATAACATATACTGGTTGCGACACTGAATTAGACATTGACTCATCTGCGCAAAGCTGACTTTGACTGCATTTCATGAGTCTCTGCTTGCCTTGAGAGGGCAACGAGGGGAGCTCTGTTGCGACAGGAACACCTGGGTTGGGTACAGCAGGTAGCAGAGCAGAGTCCCTCTCGTACAAACAGCAACTTGCTGCAGCTCTTCTCGCTTCAAAGCGGTATTTCATCTCTTTCGAAATCGTATTCCATAGGGTAAAGGAAGTATCACGCTGAGATTGTCAGCAACATTCCTCACTTCTCAAGTGGCTGCCTTTGAACAGCTGTTAAGATACAATTTTAGCTTTGCATTTGCTCTGAAAGGATGGCAAATAATGAGTGTAAGTTGGAAGAAAAAACATTTGAATTCCTAGGCAGACACCTTATTTGTATTGCACTTGGGGTCAGCCAGCAGCGGCATCCATTTGTTTTTAACTGACACTTGGATCCCGTATCCTACTGTGAGATGAAACACAGCAAGGGAGTAATCGCTCCTCTTCCTTACCTTAGGGCAAAATGGCTGGTGTTGCTGCAGACCATCTCGGGGAGGGGGAGAAACGAACCAAGCAGCACGTTTTGCTGTGAACATGTGGATAAAATGCAATGGAAGCCAGGGCACAATGCAAATCACCTATGAATATTCCCCAGGAAAATCTCGTATCCCTTCTAGCATCACTTCCCAGGGCAAGGAAGTGCCGATGATGGACCGACTGCAGTAGCGCTTCTTCCATTGTCTCATCCTAAAACAGGGAGCGGAAAGTCCCCGAGGGATGGATGCAGGGAATGACTTGAGCTTTTGAGCTCTGCGAGGAGCGGAGAGAAAAGCAGTGCTTTGGCTATAGTCGGTGACACAGCAGAAATCCTCCCCACCTCCCCAACGCGACATAGTGCTGTCAGAAAAGTCACGCTGAACACTGCTGTTACGGTGAAAATGCAAAGGGAGAGAAGTGGTTTACAAATTATTTGATGTGTATAAGGTATCTTGAAGCACTGTAAAAGTTTAAGAAAGATGTTACATAGCAGCAAGCTCAACATTTTTGTTGCCAATAGCTCTACAACAATTTAGCATTGGTTTTTATCACCACTTTTTCTGGAGTTGAACAAAGTGCAACAACTACTTCCCTTTATGTATCCTAAAGACATAATAGGGCAGTGCTCGTTGTTTGTAGGATAATGGTCAAAACAGCTTGGCATAACCATTTACAGTTAAAACCCATTTGCAATATTTGTATCAACTACTTACATGAACATTTTTGGCTCCTACATGGTTTGCAGGAGGTTTGACTGAATTTCAAGACAAGCTTTTAAAGCTGATTTGAACCAACATTACGTCAACTGAAGCTAAGGAAGGGCTTTGCATGAGCTAAAAATGAAAGAGCTACTTTGGATTCTTATATGGCCCATAAAGCTTTTTGCTTTTTCCTTAAAAATGTATGTAAAAAGATAATTCAAAAAATTTCAATCACGTGTATAATTTGTCTTGAATCACAGAATTTCTCATGATTTCAACGGGGTGTGTGAAATACAGTAATAGAAAAGCAACCAAGCCCATGTTGTTGTTCAGTGTTAAGTTTTGTGATAGATTTAATTCTTTCATTTAAGTTTACCAAAGTTACACTATATTATTTTTGCAGGATAGTACTTTTTTCCTGGTTCGTGTATCATATTAGGACTGAGATTATTTTGAGTAAGAACTCATTCAGCAATTAAACGAGTCACCGTGGGGTAATCTACATAGGTAATAGTGATACCATGCGCCCGGTTCTGCCGCTGTCATCCAAACAGAGCGGTATGAAATAAAGTGGGATTATCTGTCGGCTAAGCCCGTAAAATCAAGTTGGAAAAATGTGTGCCTTAGACATCAGTACAGATAAGCAATGTCTGGAGTTTGGTAGGTTACTTCCACAGTTGTATAGATCATTATTTGAAGGAGAGCTGTAGCAGTGCACTCTTTGCTGACACTTGGAAAATACAGTAAATATTTTGCAGAACACGTCAGCTGCTCTCAGCTTTGTGTGTACCACTGAACTTCTATGAAGTGTGTTATTATTAAGGATTAACTACAACATTACCTTTTAATAGGATCATAAATCTTTAATTACAATTCAATATGGTACCAACTAAAATTGCTTTTGGAATGAAACGTTTTTATTAAATGATATGAATAAGAAGTTTCTTTCAGAGGTAAAGAAATCATAACTTCGCAGGGAGAAGTTAAGGCATGCAAAACTCCCTCTGACTTCAGAGGATGCCAGTGTCTGCCTACTGATTAATATGGAATTTACCCAGTCTACCACTACTATTTTTACTGTTTTTAATGCCCATTAAAAATTCAGGTCCCTCTGTGATTGCTGTATTTATATTTGTTCTTTAAATTCACAATGGTGTCAGCTCTGATTATGGGAAGAGATCTCATCCCAGGGAAGTGGCTCGGCGTGACATCTTTTTCTGCTGTCCAAGGTCAAGACGGTGGAGAAACAGCAGGTTGATGGAGGGATGGTTTTCTTCAAGAAACACGAGTGTTCATTGAAACGATACTAAAAGTACAACTGGAATTTCTTGCCAGTTGACACATGAATGTCCATTACTGTCCTTGCCGCTGCAGTTTTGGCTACAGCTTAGCTTCCCTGCGGTCACCTTTCCAAGCACTTCTCTCCTCAGGCTCTGAGGCTGCCTGCGGGAGCAGGGCCGTGCCCGAGTGATGGGGCTCAGGTGATGGCAACATTTTTAAAACGTGCCAAACTGCATGGTATTGCCTGGAGGGATATTTTAGACATCTCCCAAAGGGATGATTCCTAGGATCAAAGCTTTCATTCCTGTTGTGTTCAGTTCAGAGGGCAGGCAGGAGGAGGCCCGCAGAGCAGGAGATGTGGGGCAGATGACGGCCTGTCTGCTCCTGAGAGCGTGTCAAGCAGTTAAATACTTGCCTGCTCATTTAGTCTTCAACGTTTTATTTTGCTTTGTTTTTCAAACAGCAGCTGACTTTTGTATGGGAATGTTTTTTGGACCATACCCTTGAATGACACCCATGAGTGGAAAGGCAATATATCCTACGCACTCCAAAGCTTTCATTCAAGGCGAAGAGGAAATCTCTGCCAAAGCGAGCGAGCTGCACTAGGAAAATGTTCTTTGCAGCTGTGTCCTGAATGGATGTGTAAAGAGGTAACGCATCAATTGCAAGGCAAGGGAAAAAGGGGACACTGTTTTCACGGCAAATATTTTCCAGCCCACTGATGTAAAACCCAGTGCTTCCTTATTAAGAGTATGCGATGCGTTAACTTTTACTGACTAACTTGAAAAAGCATAGAAAGTGAAGCAGCAGTAGCATAGGCATCAGTCTGGTTGGCCTGCGTACCCGAGAGCTCTGGCAGATGGAGACAGTTTGCGCTGAAATTCATGATGATACATCCATGCTGGCATGGCCATCGAAGATCACTACTTTAAAGGTAACGCTGATGTTGACTGCTTACTCTGCAGTCCTCCAAATACATGTAGATACAACTGAAACCATCCCTGACTGTTGTACTTCCTTCTCAGAAATACCTTTTGTGCCATGGTCTTGAAGCAGTCGTAACGTTGGCATTGGTTAGCTGCCAAACTTGCAAGTTTGAGTGTTTTTACTGTAATAATTCAAGAGGGATTTTGCTTCCCGCAGTTACCGAGTCTCACAGCGCGTGGTGAATATTTCCAAAATGGGTACAATTGCTACATTATCTAGTTGCATGGACTGAGGGGAATGCACTTCTAGAGTGAAACGGTAGTGGGGATGCCACAGTTTTTCTGGTTTTATGAATTCACACTGCCTTGCGTGTGCTGAACACTGGTTTGCAACTGGGGTGCATTATGTGTGCTGCTGGTGTGAGTCTTCTGGGTTAGTTCTACCCAAAAAGAAGGCAATTGGTGCCAGAGCTGGTGTTTTGGTAATGCCACAACACAGACGAACAGCAGTGGCACAGGGCTGGGGAGGAGGATGAAATAACGGTTGCCTAAAGGTTGCCTAAAATCTCTTAATCTAAAACAGCAAAGAGTACTACACATTAATTAAAGCATTATGGTTTATTGCAGATAAAAGGAGCGGAGTTGGATGACCGAATGGTGCATTCCTAAGAGTAGCAAATCTAGATTTTTTTTTTAATCGGATTTTTAAAAATTTTCCGTTTTACCCTGGGTTTTCAGTGCTTAGCTCTGCTTGACTGCAGAATTGTCTTCAGTTACCAGTACAGTCTAATTTTTAACACCAGCATGTGTTGGGCATATATGCAAAAAGTTATAACCTACTCGAGTTTTTGCAATCTATTTTCACAGCCTGTTCCCTTAGGCAATCCGACTTGTGATTTTGTTTTTTAATATACTGTATGGAAAAATATAGGTAGCTTGAAGTGACCAAAAAAACCATTCAGGAATGTTTGCATTTTTCTTTTCCTAATATGTTGCTACCTTATTAGATCGTGTTCACGAATGAATATCACAAATAATTTACCTAAATTTGTGAAATGCTCATGTAAAAAATTTCAGATTAGCATTTTTTTTTATACCAAGCCTTCATACCAGAATAAGCAATTAATGAAATATTTCTGTAGCTTACACTATCTTGCTGACAGATTTTTTTTCTAACAAACAATAATTTTTGAAAAAAATGATGTGGGGGGGTTTTGGTGTGTGTAGAGACGTTTTTTTGGTGTGCTAGACTCCCTTCTGAATGTGCTTTATAATGTCAAAGAGACTGAGAGGGCATTTCTCACTCCATTTCCTCCAGCTATAATTTACCACAGGATTGTAGATGTACGTGAACTATAACATAGGGAGAAAATAACTCAGTATTTCTCATGGTATTGATATTTCGGGGTGTAGTGAATAAAAGACCTCTAACTTAAACTCCAAGCCTGGTGGCACACATGCCATTTATGTTTTAATTGAAGAATTCGAAAGGGCTGTACTTCTGAGTTTATTGCTTCGTTATTTGTTTTACTCATAAGGATTAATTGTGCAGGGCAAATAAGACAAACTGTCTTGCATAGAAGTGAAAAAGAGTGGTCTGTGTACAATATATATTTGCAAAGTCAGCAGCCCAGTTACGGTGATAATTTTATGCTGGCAGCGAACATCTGGTGTGCTGACCTTACAGACTTGACAGAAAATCTGTACACAAAACATACGTTCAACTTATTCTGGGGAAAAAGTCAGAAAAGTTTGTGCTTACCACACAAAACTGTCCCGTGTGCATGTGTCGGAGGGATGGCATTTCCCCGGCAACGGCCGGGAGAGGAGAAGGCGTCTGGTTGGGAAGGCAGGTTGTCTTCAGGGGCTGAGGGTTCCCCTGGTCGCCCTGCTGCCCACGGGCAGCCCTGAGGCTCCTGCCCCTCACTGACAGGTGGAGGGTGGGAGATACTCAGCTCTGTCATCATGAAGCCTTTTCTATTCCATTTTTTTCTTCTCCCACTTGCCAACCCGTGCAGCTGCCTCCCTCTGCTTCCGCCCCTCACTGACAGGTGGAGGGTGGGAGATGCTCAGCTCTGTCATCATGAAGCCTTTTCTGTTCCATTTTTTTCTTCTCCCACTTGCCAGCCCATGCAGCTGCCTCCCTCTGCTTCCATGTGCTTTTTCTGCAAACGGCCGAGCCAACGAGCTGATGCCCTGTGTTTTCCTGGGGAAGTTCACTTGTGCTTTCTCTGAGGTGAAATTCAGGCAGACAAAAGTTAAAATTTAAGCTCTAGGCAATGGCTTCTGCTGAAAGGTGCTTGTGGCTACGATATTACTGTATTTTCTGCAGGATGGGTGCTATTTTAAAGCAAACACTGTCTATCAGGTATACGGTTGGACTTGATGATCTTTGAGGTCTCTTCCAACCATAAGGATTCTCTGATTCTCTGATTCTATAGCCTGGGACCTCACAGCATCCCCTTTAGTCTGCTGGATTCCTTGTCTTTCATCCTGCCCTAGCCCTCCTTACCAGAGTCACAATTTTTTAGCAATGTTTTTGCAATTTTTTAGCATTTTTTAGCAATTTGCTGTCATGATATCACTAGGAATGTTCCCATGTCCTTCATGGAAAATGAACTGAGGTTTTGTATGAATGTTTTGGGCTTTATGGCTACTTTTTAAGGCGCTCTTGCTGCACAATATTGTGCTACTGTACCGGGAGGATATAGTACTACTATTTCAGGTTCAGCCATGGAGAGATTTCCTTTTTCTCTTTCAAAGCAGCCCCTTTTTGAGATCCTCAGCCATAGGAATGCTAGCAGGTATTGCCTGGCCCTGCTCCTGGTGTGAGTGCTCATGCCCTAAAGGGAAAGCAGGCGATATCCCTGTATCCCTGCTTTCCCTGCAAGTGGGTACTCAGAGCCTTAGAAGAGAGCAGAGCATCTCAGCAGAGCCATCCTAATTAGAAAGAACCAACAGGTTTCCACTTCATTTGAAGTGCCATTTTTCATCTGCTTCTTTGGAGGGGACAAATCCAGCTGGTCCCCCTGCCTTCAAAACAGAAAATCACTGCATGGCATTACTGCGGGGGTAGGAGGTAGGTTTCTGCTCTCTGAGCAAAGAGTAGAAAAGGAGGCAAGGGGGAACGCTTATCAGTTTCATTAGGGAAAGTTGCATTTTGGGGAAGTATTTCAAGATGGTTTTTCCGAGGTGTGGTTTAAAGATTTCTTATGTTTCTAATTAAGAAGGATCGAATATCCAAAGCTCAGGAGCTGACACAAGAGTGTAATTAAAATAGAGCCATCCTTTTAAAGAGATAGTATTTCATTCTTTCAACAACGAATGTAGTTGTGTGGGCAATGATGGGTACAGAGTGAATAAGGAGCCAAAACCATCTGAAAATAACATAAATGATACCTGCTGTCCCATCTCCTTGAGTTCTGATCCCATCATGATTTCCAAGCTAAGTCAGCCTTTACCTTGTTAGTAGCTTGATAGGAGAGCTGATAAGGGAAACCCCTCACGTTTGTAGGAGGTGGTATTTATGGATAAGTTATCGGTGCTGTCACTGCCTCCCTCTCCACAGCCCAAATCAGTGCTGCACCTTACCCCCATGATTCGGCTGGAGTCTTTTGGGCTGCCAGAGGGTGACACAGCAACCAAATCCTGGCCCCAAACACTGATTAACTTTCCCCCTGCAGGTTTTACCAAGGAGACCTGTTAATCAGAGGTGCCCTGCTCAGGTTCTAAACAGGGTAATTGAGTTTTCACTGCCTACATTGCCTTTGTAGTTTCACTTTACAGCCTTTTTTTCCTTCTTTGTCTGTTAATACGCATGATTTCCTGAAATGTGGTGCAGTATTTCTTTGCTCTCGTACACGCGTCCACTCCAGGTGCGTCTGTATTTGAAGAACGGCGATTCTGCCCTGCACAGCAAATGTGGTGCAGTATTTCTTTGCTCTCGTATACGCGTCCACTCCAGGTACGTCTGTATTTGAAGCACGGCAATTCTGCCCTGCACAGCGTTTGTATACAATGTGCCCTTGCAGACACTCTAGGAACCAATGAATGTATCTGTTTTCTCAGTGATATAACAGCGATTCGTGATACATCATCCTTCACCATACTTTAAAATAAATATGCCTGCATTTTTTATGCACTTGGAAATGCGTAAGAGCTGCTTCGTTTATGGGGGCATTGCCCTCAGCAGAGAAGACCCAGAGAGCTGGAGAACATCCTTCAGATCAGAGCTTTGCCATGTCACCCCCTAGATCTGTATGTGGAGGGCAGGAAACTGCCTTTCCGATAAGAAAGGGTGCAGGCCCTGAATATTTGGGTTGTTCTGGGACACCACACATCTTTTAGCTGCCACAGCTCTTAACTGGTTCTTTGCTATTACTCCAAAAATAAGTTGAAGCTGTAGCTGAGGTCACCAGAGCTATCCAGAAACATGGACATAAATTCCAAACAGTCAACTAAAACTTTGCACATCGAATGAGGATACAGAGCAGAAAGATATGATTCAAGGCATACTGATCCAGATTGTTGCACTGATGTAATTTCCATCCCTCAGAAAACTTAAAAGGATGAAATAATAAAAAATGTTGTAACTAAGCCTATCGCTGAGATCTGTACCTGGGGAATATTGATTCGGCGCTACTAACCCAGAGGAAAGGCAAGGGTTCTTGCATTTACTGTAGCAGTAATAAGGTGAAGTTGTACTTCTCAGTCATGTTCCGCTCCAAACACAACCACTGAATCAATATTCAGGGCTGCTGTTCCCTACTGGAAAAGCCCACAGGAGAAGAAATTGAGGAATGAATTGCCCTGCCTGCGCAGATTGTAACACACACGCTATGGGATTATGTTAGTTCTGTGCTTTTTACCCAGGCATTGCGAGAGGGCTCCTGGACTTCAACGCGTTCAGGTTTTGCTTGTAAGGCTAGTTCAGACGCTGCTGTGAGATGGCCACTGCTGGGGATCTAAAGGTAATCTGGAGTCTGAATTTTGATGTAGCGGTACAGCAAGACCTTTTTAGTGCACACACACACACACACACACCCCACACACCCCCAAAAAAAAGCACCAGCTGTGCCAGGACAGGAGGGTGGCTGGGGCAGGTCTGCAGGAGGCTGGCAGCAGTGAGGGGGGCTGGAGACCTTCCCGCACATCTGCCGCCGGACCTTGCATCGCTTGGTACCGGTAAGGAGGAGAGAGGCCAAAGGAAAAGGGAGAGAAGGCATGGAAAGGGGGGGGAAGGAGAACAGATAGCAGAATACGAGCAAATACTGTGTTTGCCTCGGGACCTGAAACAGCTTTTGCTGCCTTGTAGAGCAATGTATAAAATTAACTATGTTCATAATTAAAGTAATAAGGTATTAGATCTTGTCCAATAAAATGCATTTTCATATCTGGAATAGCATTCAAATCCAAACTTGTTTTCAGTAGAGATGCAACACAAAATTTGGGTCCAGTGTGAGTCCTTGTGTCCTGCGTATTTAGGTCAGATGAAGCGAGTCAAGTGTAAAGTTGTGTTCGGTGTATGTAATGAAATTTCTTTCTTTGCCCCATCCTCCTTTCTCCTGGCAGACTCCAGCAGCAAAACACTTTATCTGAATAAGAGCATCAGTATCCTCTTAACATTGCCGATTATCTGTCCCTGCTCATGATGATAGCTGGCTGTTGGCATAAAGTTTATAGAGACCTTGAGGTGGGCTAAAAAGCAGGACAATACCATTGGCCTGGCAGCTGTTCAGAGTCAAATAAAGCTTTATCCCCAAGTAGGGGAACTATTCAGAAATAGAAGTGAGTCTGATTTTTCTGCTGCCTTGCCTTGTTAGTAGTCACTTAATTTTGGAGATGTTATATATAAAGAATTAATTTTCTTAACGTGCTTTCTATCCATGGTGATGCTGTTAATAGTGAGTGCTGTCGGTGACTGACCGTGGGACTGCAGTCATTCTCTCTCCCTCTTGCTACCTCTCCCATTTCTCAGTGTCATTTTGTCATCGCCAATAGCCCGCATGTGGAGGACAGCTCTTCCAGGCACTCTGAAGGCTTGGCAGGCCAAGTGTTAGTACACACCAACCTAAGAATTTGTGGTTTAGGGCAGAAATGCAGAGTGTACAAGCCATCCCACAGTCCTCATTCATGCAGACGCTAATTGTGAAGTGTGGGCACAGAAATGCTGACTGTTTCCAGGCACAGGGTTTTCTTCCACTCTGAAAGAGCATACTGTCACCCCAGCCTTGAGTGCAAAACGGCCGGTCACTATGAGTGCTCCCATAGCCACGTTTCATACTTACTTTTCCTACGATACAAAATCTAATTTTCCTTAATGTCACTCGGCTAGTACATTATCATCCACATCTATGCCCTTTCGTGCTGCTGAAATGGTGAGAAAAACGTACAGGAGCAGGGAATTGAGTGTTTTGTGAGCTGAAAGCTAGTGTCTTAATCATTACGAAAGTCTGCTTTTCTGCTTTCCAGCAAAAATTAAGGCCAAGTAAATAGAAAGGGACATTGTTGCTTTTTCCTTGATTCTGGAACATTTTCTATTTTTTTAACACTGTAGGCTTTAGTCTAAACATTTATTACCGTCACTGCTACAGAGACGCTCCCCTGAATCCTGGTTTCTTTTTATTGCAGATTAAACATAGTAGGAAGCTACAGGAACTGCACCCAGGACTTTTCAAAGTGATGTGCCCACACTTGTGAGGCTGACAGTGCTTCACCTGCTGAAATATTTGTTTGGCTCAGCAGCCCCAGGCACCTCGTAGCTTATCTGCATCTCTCACGCTCTCAGTAAGCTCTCACCCGCATGGATCAGCGGAGCACCCGAGGATCCGTATCCTTGGGGCACCACAAATCTTGTCATCCCTTTGCCAGTGAACACAGCATCCCCTGTCACTGCACGACTCGGTGCTCTGGTACTGCCACAATAATTGCACTTTAATGTTTGGAGGGGTGTAGCATCCTACAAGTTCTTAAAAACATTAATTTAAAGGACCGAACTTGTAAGTAACATCCCTACTACTTTATGCACAAGCCTTTACTCAGACTTTATGAGGGACTTCACAGAACTCAGAAGAGGTTTTAGGCAGAAGTCTAAACAGCGCAAATGGGGCAGAAGATATTTCCTCTAATTCTTGCTGGAAATGGATATTGCGGAGGGGGGGGGTATGGTATGGGAGAGGAAGAAACATTTGTTGATATTCTGCTTCCTATGACTTTTCCTTTCAGCTCACATTAGTGTATTGAAGTGCAACATGCACTAATTCCTGACTGTGATTTACAGTTAGTCCAGATGTTTTCATTGGCTGCAGTACAGTTTCTTGTGCATGCTAGCTGATCCTCCTATGCCATCACCAATTTAAAAAAAAAAAAAGAGGGAACTTTGGGTCTTCATTTATTTACTCACAAATCACAAATTTTTAATACGGAAGAAAGCATTAAAGCATTTGTCTAAATCCTCATCTATCATGAACTGTAACATTTTTAGACAAATACAGGGCAAAAATACTTGCTTTGGTGAAAACCTCTTTAGTGTCTGACAAAGGTATATCTTCTAGAGAAGTATCCAGTCTTGCCACGAAGAAGTAGAAGTAGGCTCTTGGTAGACTCCCAGCAGTCTCACTATGTGCAGGTTATCATTAGTGTACAATCGGTCTGTCTTCACTTCAAGCCATTGGTTATTTTTGGACAATTCTCAGTTACAGCGCTCTTAATAATCGGTATTTTCTTTCATACATACATCAATGAAATTTCTTCTCAACATCTCATTCCCCCTTCCCAACCCGCCCTCCTCCCCCCCAAAAAAAGCCAAAAAGAGCCACATTTCTTGGTAAGCTAAGTAGGCCAAACTATTTGAGGAAAACACTTTAGTGCCAGTTAAAGTCAGCCCTCAAAGTGTTCACAGCAAAGGTAGAGTCTTCAGCTACAAAAATTCAAATCAAGTTCTGTAACGCCCTAAGGAGAGTTTAGGGTGCTTTATGTAGGAATTTTTAGCTATTCTTCAAAGCTCTGGAATTTAAAGAGATCCTAAAATTCAGATCTAGGCTTTTGGCTTAGGTTTAACTCTAATTTGCACAGAGCTGTGAATATAATGTCTTATGCCAGCCTCCTCCCAACCTTCTCCACATTTTCCTTTCCTTAGACCAGCCACATGAAATTGCTTCCATGACAATAAACAGTTCACTTAAAAATACCAATTGTGGAAACGGAACACCCCTTTATTGCTCTATGTCTATATGATATTCTAGTATAGATATGAAATTATTTTTTTAATGATAATAAAGCACAAAACAAGAAAAAATGGGCTTTGATTTTGACTCTTGCTCATCCTAGACACAAACACTAATTTCACATGAAGAGCACACGATTAGGTTGACCAAGCCTATAAGGGCAAAAATCAATACCAAACAATCTGCAGGTAGACCTATTTATACCAGATTTTGTTTACCTTACCTTACCTATTTTCACTTTCCAAGCACTTCCTAAATAATTTCCAAGCACTTCCTAAATTATTCCTCACTCAGCATTGCACTTGCATATTTTTGTAGGTTAGCCTTGTTTAAATCTGTATCAGTTTGACTTTGGGATGAGATCCTCCTAATGCTATTGTGGTTACATAGTTTATTACGACTAACTTTACATCAAGTCCCACAAAATTATGGCAAACCACCCAGACAATTCCTGGAAAATAATCTAACATACTTGTTTTTTTGAGGTTACCTGAAGACCCAAATACTGGAGTAGATGTAACGTGGGGAGGATCCAATGTGGCAACTGCCCTGTTCCTTTGGAAATAATGCTAGGTAATTCTCGCCCTCTGGTTGGGGGATATTTGGGATGGAAATCACTGTAAATATAAAACAAACCTTACAACTCTGTACATGTGGTTGTTTCCAGAACAGTTCAGAACATGCTATAATAGTATCTGGTCAAATGCCTACCTGTCACCAAAATAAACACCTTTTGAAATAGCATAGGTAACTGATAAGAAAATTATTAAAATCTGAAGAGAAAAAAGAAAATTGCTCCTGTCAAAAACAATAGGGGCAAACCCTAAAAAATGCTGACCGCCTAAACAAAGCATTGCAGAGAAATGCTGATTTTGATTGTAGGAAGCCCGGCATGTGTCTCTGATGTTCTGCCTACCGGCTCTCTGCCCCTCACCTCCTTGGGCTGTTGGCACGGTGGTAGCAGCCAGCAGAAGGGAAGGTTTGATAGTCGAATACAAGAGCCTCTGCCACCTGCAGTAGTTGGTTTGTAGTGCCATGTTGGGCAGTAACGCGCTGGAGTAGGTGGTGTGTGGGAACACATCCTTGTTGTCCGACTGTGGGAACACATCCTTCTTGTCCAACTGCTACCTCCAGCAGGGAGCTAGGCTTGGCTAGGGGATGCTCTTTGCTCTGTAAAACTCTTTCAGTTAATCTGACTGTAAATTAACAACAAATAATTTTAAATGTCAAAATGAAGTAAAGAAATTTATCTTGATTTTGGGGGGTATTTTTCTCTAGGACTACATTGGCATGGACTTTGCTAAAGAGAAAACTTCACATATTCTTTCCTTAATAACTCTCCTTCTAACTTGTAATTAATTTTGCACATTCTCTGAGATGTACTTTCACCTTCCAGAAAAGCCGTTTCCTCTGATTTGTATCAATTGTTCGTTTCCTGCTCCTTCTTGAGATTTCTCACTCCTGATTCATGAATCCATTAAAAGGCTTCCCTTTGAAAAGTTGCCCCCACTGCTGTGTCAATTATTTTCCAGTATTGGTGCTGGCAAGTAGAACTTGTGACTCTCCTGAGCAATTAACCTGGCAGTTATCAATAGCAAACAGCGTGCACCGCAACAGAACGCCACCGAGTTGGGAGCCATAAGGCGATGGATTGTACAACGCAGCTAATGGAAAATGTAATTGTAAAATGGTTAGCCCATCTGACTTCTTTGAACTCTTGGCAGATGACGCGCTTAAGTAATGGGTTTAGAAAGCTCCATCTCCCGCCTTCCTGTGTTCTGGGCACCGTGGAAAAGCAGTCGTGCCTATGTATGTATAGGTGCGCGTGGATATTTTAAACAGGGAATGGCAAGCAGTCTGTAACACCATTCTCTGTGACTGGGTTTCTTTAAACTAGGGGGATCAGCAGATGCAAATACGGGTCTTTTAAATCAAACTCAAACTGGGGCAATAAATGGCAGTTATTTTACAGCAGTCCTTACGTGGATAGAGCGATGTTTGTGCTCACTGTGCAGGAGCTGCTTCTACGAGGGCTCGGTCCCGCGATGCAACACCTGCCTGCGTTGCACTCCTGCGCGTGTACAGCCATCTCCTATTGCATTTTTTTGAAACTTTTTGTCTCTTGTTTTTCCCCTTCCTCTCACTCCAATGTGACTTCTCTGAAATCAGCCGGTTTATTGTGGCTCACCGAGCTCTGTGCTTGGGCCTGGCAGGGTATGTGCTGCCCTGAAGAGGAGAACCAGACCCTAAAGTGGTGAACTCAGTAGTAAAGCATACCGAGACTTAACATCTGAACTGCTGATGTATGTGCCACATTGCTCGCTTCAGTAGATCACATATTGTTTCGCGTCTTTTAATTGATAGGAAACTCTTTTGGGGTGTAATAAAAAGTTACTTTGTAATTGAATGCAAATACTCGGTACCCTTGGCAATTGTTTTGTACTGTCTGTCCCATTGAAGATTGGTTAATTATCTGATTTAACACCAATTCCTTATGATGGCAGTTGACAGGGACACGTACTGGATATCAGAGACTGGTCCAGGATTCTGAAATTGTCCATCATCTCAAAACGTGATCTGACTCGGTTGGTGCTAAAGAACATCTGAAGGTTATTGTAACTTGTATAAGGTTGCATTTAGTACTGTACTATATGCTTTGTGAAGTGTAACAGCACTAAAGTTATACATTAGCTCTATGAAATTGAAGTCTTCTTGCATATTACATTAATACCAGTTAATAGGGAATTAGTGCCACCTAATGTAAAAATGTAACCCGAGTGTCTCTGATAGTACAAGGGAAGGCTTTCTCATTCTCTCTCTTCACTTTGCAATAAACATTAGGGAAATAAAAATAACCATGGATTATGGAGCTGTTAAATATTATATAATCCTATGCTATTAAATATCGTCTATTCCTATTACATAAACTTTACGTTTGATTAGCAACAAATACTCTGTTTTATTCTGAGAAATTGGCCATTTCGTAAGGCTCTAAAGAATTAATTGTGGTAATGAAATACTTCCCTGTCACAGTCTTGTGTAAACTAGAATTATTTTGGCCCCAATTCTGCAAATGGGTATGCAAGTTCTTAATTGCGCTCAGGTGAGGAGAATGAAGTGCATGTATAAACGTCAGTGTGAGCAGAAGCAAGGTCCTATGTGTAGCCTTTTTTCCTTTTACTAACGGTATGAGTCCGAATTCCAAAGATGACTCAGTCTCTCTGGCTATTTTGTAGGAGAAAAATAATCCTTCAATAAAGATTAGTGAGAGCAAAGATAAATATAGTGAAGGAGTGCTCTGGTTCCCCAATAATTACCTATCAGCTCTCTTCTATCTGAATTGAATTTGCCAAAAGAAAGAGCAAAGAGAAAGGAATCATTAATTAGAAAAGAAAAAAAGTTGCAGTTTCACCCAGACCCCTTTTCCCTTTCTCCCACGCCAGCTTTCTTGGGAGTTGGCTGCAAGCATCCTCCGTCTTTCAGTCGCTCATGGCAATGCCTGAACATTGAACACTTAACCCAGGTGTGCTCCTGCCAGTCCCACTCAGGATAATGCTCCCCGTGACCGTGGAGAAGGCAAAACTCTGTTCAGCATCTAGATTAAAATGTCTGTACTAGGAAGATGCGATACATAGAGCTCTATAGTTTCTGTGTATAACAAAAATATAATTGACACGAGGAGGAGTTTCTTGCTGAGATGTAGTCACGAGTCACCCCTGCCCAAAGATGATTTGATGTTAACACGATGACTTTTATAAAGATTGATAGAATTTTTTAACTAATTTTAATGCCAACATAGACTGAAGCAGTATTATTACATTTGGTATTTTAGAAATAATGCATTTGCGCAAAGGTTGCTTTAGACATTGCCACTGTTAATGACGATAGGCCTTCAAGTGTTTGAACTGGGATGCATCTGGGTATTGATGACGGAGAGGCGGTTACTGGCAAATACTTTATTTTGTTGGTTTTCTAAAAAAAGTAGATCAGTGCATGACACCTTATAAGAGTCAGAATGAAGTGTCAGTAAATGATAGTACTAGAGCTTTTGAAAATACATAGGTCATAATGCTATAATCACTTCCAGGTGGGCAGAAAAGTGCCTACATTGGGTTTGTTGCATGATCAATATGTGTCATAAATGAGGCGAGGAAAAAGTGCCCATTCTCAGCTTTTCTGCTTTATTCAGTAATCACGGTGAATGTCTGATTGAAACAGACCAAGCAATTTTAAGAGAATTAGGGCCAAAAACCTCAGCGTCTCTGTTTCTAATGTGAATTTGGTGACAGCCACCATTTGGTTACACTAACATTTATAGTATGATACTGAATTTTTCTTAAAATGAAACCTGAAATTTATAAAAGTGATAAAATCAACTAAAGCTTAAAAAACCCAAACAACTGGGCTCAATGAACTTGACTTTGTGAACCGTTAGAAAGACAACTGTTGTTCTGAGACATAAACAGTGAGAGTTATATCTCACAAAATATTGTGAGAGTTTTTACAATAAATTTCAGCACAGTCCTAATGTTTTAACCGAAATACAACACGTCGGGAGAAATGCAGCTAAATGAGAGATTTTGATTTTCACAATATGGAACGACTGGTATTAAAAAACTTTTAATAAATAAATTGCATACATTTCCTGCCCCACCAAAGTAATTTTAAAAATGCACTATCTTTAAGTGATGGCGCATAATAGAAAATTCAAAATCTAATTGTAAAAGTAATAATTTGTGTCATGCACTCGTTTATTTTTATTACAGTTCCAATTTAGCTCATATTTTTGTTACCACAATGTAAATGATAAACAAGTTTGTAGCTGCCTTTATATCAGGTTATATATTTAAAGCCTAAGTTGTCGCTGTCAGGATTACTGCTCATTCTGATGCAGACAAAATGCATTCTGGAACAAATTAAAAATGAAAGTTGCCCGCTCTGGCTTTTGAGACAGTTGCATGAGTCTGATATTGTAAAAGGTTTGCCTATTTCAGAGGGCCTTTGATAGACGCAAATGGAAAGCTGAGGTGCTTCTGCTGAGCTAAGCTAGACTGTAAGGTTAAAACGTCGCTTCCAGCTGCCAGGTGGTGACATGCCACTCCCTAAAATTTGCCATTTCCTCTTTGTGGAACAGGCAATCTCCTGTGGGTGCGGGCAGAGCTGCGGTGCCCACCCGGCACCCGCGTGGGAGGTCCTGGGCTCCAGCGTGGCCTCCCCAGGCAGTCCCGGTCCCCTGCTTTCATTTCCCTAGCTTTAATTACAGACGATGCTATTTCTCCCGCTGCCCCAGCATTGCACAGACAAAGCCATCCCGCTGGGCTGAGGCAAGGGGAGGGCAATTCTCATCGGGCTTAATTCAAAGCTTTGCTGTGGTGCCTCCACATGCGAGGCCCTTGAGATGCCAGCCCCTGCAATGGGGTCTGCGCAAACTACTTGCAGATACAGGCAGCCCCTTCTTGAAAAACACCTGAGCGGTATCAAGGAGTCCCCGCGGACATTACAAGAGCACCCTGAGGTCAGATGTTGCACAAGTAAATGAATGCTGTGGAGCTTAGTTTTGTATGTGCCGAGGGCTGGATGCCTGCATGTATGAGTCGGACGAGTATTGAACTCTTTTTAAAAGGCCACCTTGTTGTGACCAGAGCCTCCTCTCTCCTAACCCCTTGCACAAGCTACCCTCCTCGCAATGTTCTCTTCAACTGTGCGAAAGTTTCACAGGCATCTGAAAGCATTTCATGTGAAAGCAGTTGGCTTTCCAAAAATGTAACCTGTTTCAAGACAAAATCCCCGTCGTATCCTCATTTATCATATCAAACCATTTATATAGAGGTGCCCACGGTCCTCCTCTTGGTCAGATCTCCCGGATAGCGGCAGCTGGTAGGATGCTCAGTTGTACAGAGCGTTCTTGAGGACAGGGGTCCAAGGGGTGAGTGTCAGGGACCCGCACTGTCCCTCCTTTTGGTCGGATGGCCTGGGTAACAACAGCTGCAAAACCAAAAAAGTGTGCACAGACCCATGTGCTTCAGCGTCCAAACGCTGCCCGAGAGGGTGTTCGCCCAAAACGGATGGAGTAACTGGGGAAGATGACCCTCGGCTGGATTAAACAGTGGCTGGGAATTATAGAGAGACTTTGGAAAAAGGAGGAGACAACTTGAAAAGGAGTGATAAAGTGACATGAAGCGTGTTGGGGGGAGGGCAGGGGGCTGCCTGCGGCCCTCGCGGCCTGGGCTGGGAGGCTTGTGCACCCATGGGTGCTGTGTCTTGGAAGTGGCATGGGAAGGTGTGAAGCGTCTGCAAGTGCGTATTAACATTTTGCAAGTGTCTACGTTGTGATGAATCTCCTCTATTGCTGGTATTGATCCTGAATGTATAGGTCACAGATTGCCAGTTAGTTATGTGCTGTTAATAAATCAATAAACCGTTTGATCTTGATTTGCTTTAAACCACCTGAACTGAGGAGATTTTCCCTGTAACAATTGTATATTCCAGTGGGATGTTCTGGGCTTTGGTAACTTCTGCTCTCGTATGCAAGAGATTTCTTTTTCTTTCATGTAGCTTCCCCCCCTTCCCCTGCCCTAAATTTCTATATTTGTTAAAGATGTCGGAAAATTAGCTTCTAGACTCTAG
The DNA here is from genome assembly GCF_000690535.1 of Cariama cristata. NCBI lineage: Eukaryota > Metazoa > Chordata > Aves > Cariamiformes > Cariamidae > Cariama > Cariama cristata. The sequence continues at coordinate 55,021 of NW_009634185.1, read as the reverse complement.
TGGAGCCAGGAAGGTTTTTTTTTCTTTCCATTTTCCCCACACCATCATTTTGTGAGTGAATTAAATACAGAGAGAAGGAATGGCCAAATAGCCGCCTTACTAAGATCATTTATATGATTATATATACAATTTATATTTACCCAGTCCTATAAAAATGGAAGAACACTTGACAACATGCTGCGTACCTGAATGTGGAAAATAAACAACAACAAAAAATTCCACCCATGAAAGCCCAGGAGGGTTGATTTCTACGTGACCCTTCTCCGAGTACATTTAAATTCAATTAGCACACCGAGACGTATTCCAGAGCCTTTAGTTCAGCTGTGACTTCCAAGGTGACAAAACACAGCGAACGCCATTTCTAGGGGAATTTATTTTAAAAGTCTCATTGTCTCTACTGCGTTTGAGAGATCAGTGAGAGGGTGCAGAACGTCACTGCAGTTTCGCGTGCCTGCCCGTGATCCCTCGCTGCAGCAAGGACAACACATGCCTCTTGCCGAGCAGGCTGGTTTGTCTGCTTTCTAAGCCATTTCTCTGAGCTGCCTTCCGTTAAAAAGAAGAGAGCGTTTTGCTCTATCAGATTTACTGGGAGATTCATATTAAGCCACAAAGTGGTTCTTCTCTACGCCCCACGATCAAACCATGTACAATGAGTGAAATTAGTCCCCGCATACAGCAGCA
>NW_009634185.1:692-54304 GCF_000690535.1 Cariama cristata | reverse complement strand
AAGAGCGCACCGGCATTATGAAGGCCAGTTTGCCCACAGATGCATTGCCCTCAGTACCATCCACTTGTCCTACATGGTGAGCTTTAGCGAACGTTTCTATGCTTGCCTGTATTTGCTAGCCAAAATCTTTACGCATTTGTTCTTGAGATTTTTTTTCTGGGATTTTATGTTTCTGAAGGAATACCTGCGTAATGTGCTACAGGATGCTGAATAATCCATGTTATTCCTGGTTTGTAATAAAATTTCTGCGTTTCTGGCACTTAGAAAATCTGTATTTCTGGACAACCACAGGCGTCATATATTCAAGAGACAGAGGATTTTCATGTCAAAGGGATGTTGCCTTTGCAGCAAAAAAAACTCTCCTCCTCTACACTGGGCAGTGATAAAAGTAGTGGGTGTCCTTAGAGGTGATGATAGATGCCAATACTTCGAAGCTCAAGAAAAAAAAATATTTTGAATCATGTACCATGTTTAGAGCGTTGTGCAAGTCATCCTGCATCACAGCCCTGTGACTGAGAGCTGCTGCTCCACCGTATCTGCTCCTGGTTGGTGCCTACTCGTGAAAACTGAGCAGTCTTCAAGAGGTATGGCGGGAAATGTATTTGTTCTCCTTTCAGTTGCTAAAGACAAGGTTGTAGTGATAAAGGGAAAATAATGCAAGCAAATTAAAGGTAAGAAGAGCTGATGCTGCTCCTTTTTTCTGACCTTTCTGCAGAGCTGGATGCTGAGGTAAATCCGTTGCAGCGAATGAGTGGAAGCTCCTGTGGGCACAACCTCAGGGCACGGAGCGCTGGGCGGCAGGGGAGGCCGGGGCTCTCCTGCCCAAACCAACCTACTGTTGGCCCACAAACAGCCTCTGATGGCCTCGCCTGGGCCAGCACAGCACTTCTGGGGACCGCTTTGCCAACCACAATCAGAGGGCTTAGCTGTCTTAAGAAAAAGGAGGGGTTGTGGGTTTGCGTCTTTGTCTGCACAGACCTAGTCAAGGTGCACCATGTAACAGAAAAGGTCCCACTTATTTTGGAAGTGTTGTAGTGAGAGAGAAACTTCTTAAATGTCCTCTTGTATTAATCCTGAAGCAGCATCCTGTATCTCCAACCCTGAACAGTTTTGTCTGTATTTCACTGTTGGATTTATATAGTTGCGTAACGCAGCAACTGCTGATAGGGTCTGTAAAATCAATTAATTTTCTTAATGTAAAAATCATGTTTGTCTATTCTTAAATAGAGACACCAAACCAATGGATGGAAACACACAATTGTATATCTGAGTCAAAATTGTCATTGGTTTGGACTTCCTCTCCGTTAAAACAGGGGCCCAGCTTTTGCCTGTCCCTTTCTGGTCATGTCTGATTTAGTAAAAAGCAGGTATATAGGGCATGAGCTGCCAGTACAAGCAGTGCTGCTCACACAGTCACATCCCATGTTTCCCGGGAAGAAACACGTGGCATTCCTTCGTTTCATTGCAAAATACAGTAAGCTTTCTTTTCTTCTACTGGTGATTTTTATTTCAGTAGAGTCTGCAGGAAGGTGTATTATATGTTTTCTGATGGCAGTAAAATTGAGTCAAATACTTGATTCCAATATGGATTTCCTGCTGTATATTAAGAATTAAGTAGAGAGCTGATTGTAGCAGATTTATTTGTCAGAGCGAGATCTTTAAAGCCATACCTCACAGTGTGATTCATCTCTATTAAATTAGTTATTTGTCCTCCATGGTGTAATCTTTTCAGGGAGAATCTAACATAGTTTGAATGCAAATTCAGCCCTAGGGAAATAAAACACATAGGAAAACCAATGTAGTCATATTCCATTTCCATTAGTTCTTTCATCTGTTAACCTCAAATTTATTTCAGTCCATATCAGATACAAATGCTGTCATTCTTGACACATTGTTATGTCGTTCAATATGTTTATTTCCCGGAACTGAATTTTGTTTGTTGCTGGAAAACAGCATAAATCCAGAGAGGGTTTGGAAAAAAATCTTTTGTAGAAATTACCTGTATTTATATTTTGTGACCATGTCACACCAGAGCCAGCTTATGTTCATGTGTTCTTGAGACCAAGGCAGGTATTGAGAACATCATCACTGATTCATAGGTTAAGCCTAAATGGTTTCCAGGCAATGTCCTAAGGTTATGAGATCTGCCGTTCATACTACCGACAAAACAAAGGGGGGTTAAGGAAGGACCTGAAGAAAGATATTGCTGCTCTAGTATTATTGTAGTTATCATGGAACCGTTTAGGTTGGAAAGGACCTTTAAGATCATTGAGTCCAACTGTTAACCTAGCACGGCCAAGTCCACCACTAAACCCTGTCCCCAAGCACCACACCTACACGTCTTTTCAATGCCTCCAGGGATGGGGACTCCACCACTTCCCTGGGCAGCCTCTTCCAGTGTTTGACAACCCTTTCGGTGAAGAAATTCTTCCCAATATCCAATCTAAACCTCCCCTGGCGCAACTTGAGACCGCTCCCTCTTGTCCTATCGCTAGTTACCGGGGAGAAGAGACTGCGCCCTGCCTCGCTACAGCCTCCTTTCAGGCAGTTGTAGAGAGCGATCAGGTCTCCCCTCAGCCTCCTCTTCTCCAGGCTAAACAACCCCAGCTCCCTCAGCCGCTCCCCATCAGACTTGTGCTCCAGGCCCTTCACCACCTTCGTTGCCCTTCTCTGGGCACGATATCCAGGTTGCCGGTTTAAGTTCCAAATCAGGAAAACACTGAAGACTATGCTTTTTACCAATCTCACCATGCAAGAACAAACCAAAACACTTGGGTGACTCCAAGCCTCAAAACACACTTCCTGGAGCTGATCCACGACTCTCAGGGATATAGTAGCTCTTTTAGGAGTGAAATACCATGACTAGAGAAATGAGACTGCATTGTAAGAAGCACACTTGATTTAGCCATCCTGGTGCACAGCAACAGTGTCCCAAACAGACAGATTTGGTCCGTGCACATTAGATGTTCTTCCTCACTGATTTCAACCATGCTTGACTGGAAAGCTGAATCTTTCTAAAAAGCCATTTTTACACACGTACATACATACGTATCTATGTATGCATCTTAGGGAAAAGGCACCCTGAGGAGCTAAATTAAAATTTGTGCTCTTAGGACCATATAGCACAGGAAGAGGCTTATCAGAGGAGCTTTGCTTTTTGAGGAAGTTTGTTATTACTGTAGACATAGCAGACTGAACTATCGGCGTTGAACAACAGCAAGAGTGCTGGAAAATTGCTAGCTATAAAGGAGAATATTATGTTGTCATTTTGTGGACAATCTGGCTTCTAACCTGGCTAATGCAGTGAGGATCTAGGAGTCCACAATGCTGCAAAAGCGAGTTAAAATCAAATCCTGCTCCTATTACAAGCAAAGGGTTTCTACTTCATGACTTCATAGAGATTTGGAGAAGATGTGATTAAAACTTGGAGCCCTCCAGTTCAAATTGACCTTGGCATCTTGATAACTGCAAATCAGATATTTGACCAGCCCCTTCTGTTTGTTTTTTTTTTTTCATTTTTGAAAAGATCTGTAGCTTAAGTGACAATAAAATATGTGTGTCATTTTCAGAGCAGTATTGGCCTTTGCAAAGCTTGCATTCACATGCTTCAGGGAAAGGGGGAAAATTGCTATAAAATGTGGTCTGCCTGCTGGAGCCCCACTTAACAGACATTCCAGTACCACCTGAAAAATGTGTTCTATGATGTAACAGAGAAATGAACAAATGAAAAACTGAAATGTCAAAAACCCTTAAGAGATAGTGATAACATCCTCTTTGCTCTCTTCAAAGCACTTGTAGACACCATGTTACAAAAGCAGGCAAGAGGGAGCAAAGAAGGGAAACTGGTGTAAAAGAAACCCCTTTTGCGAATTTTGTTCTGGAAAGCTCGGAGCAACCAGGTGCTGTTGTTGGACAATGCTGGCCTGTGAAAGAGCCATAGCTGAGTACCCAGACCACCGCGCCCTACAGCCATTAACGCGAGATATAGCCGGAAGAATTATTCTCATGTTACTAGTAAATTGTTCTCAGATTACTCTACTGGATGCCCAGCTGTGATCTTTATAATGTGCAATTATATTGTGTTAAGTGAGGTTATCGTTTCCAGGAAACAGTAGCATCGATGGAGTGTCTGTACTCTGGGAGTGTGAACTTCACTTTGGCTATAAACATGGTAACCCTGGAATCAGCCCTCTGACAGCGAAAATTGCTGGGTGGACAAGGGAGTCAAACGTGAACAAGCAATGCATTGCAGGTATGATGAGCGTCAGGATGCAAAGGACCCGCTTATTGCCAGGATGGAGGTATCTGCCTCAGCCTGAGCATCTCTGCACCCAGACCCTGGCTCACCCTGGACTTCCAGGAAATGCAGCAGCTCCTTCCAGAAAACCATTGCCAGAGACAACCCCTACTCTTGATCCTTTCCATCTTCCTGCTTAAATATGTGCAATAAGACAAGCTCTGCTGTGGTCCTCACTCCTCAAATGCAGTCAGGGTTTGACCCATCCACTCAGTAATGGAAGTCTGTATTTTATCTTGAAGCCAACCAACTGCCGTGGCATGCAGGCAAGGAGCTCCACCGTCATCGTTCCAGAGTCCTTACATTCATTACGGACTTATACTTGCAGAGTTTGGGCCCACCAGCAGAGCAGTTTGCAGTGCGCATGTTCCCAGGAACAAGAACTTTTTTCGTTGGGTCGGAACTGAGGGCTGAACCAGCTTTTTGGCAGATTTGCCAGATTTTTGGTGACAATCAGAGCTTCCATGCAACTTCTGTCCTTCTTGCTGTGAACTCCTCCTGAGTCTGCTGGAGTAGCCTCCTTGCAGTCTTGGCCTGGGAAGTGTGGTGTGATCAACAGTCTTTCATCCATGTGTGCAAACTTAGATGGTAAATTGCAGCCCACTAATTAGGAGTTAATTCGCTATTCCTCTATCTCCTTCAAACACATTAATCTGCTTTCTGAGGAGAACACAACCAACCATCAGTTCAACATGACAAACCATTAGAAGTGCTAAGAAGAGGCTGTATGATTTGACTTAGTCTGCTATTAATTCACATATAAATTTTTTTTTTGGTACTTAGGCACCTGCTGACAATTAATAGCCAATTCTGTTCTATTTCATTGCATCATCAGATTTTTGTGGAGTGAAGAACAGCTGAATGAAACCCTGTCAATGAAAGCCTGTATTATGCAGACTATTTCCATGTCAAAAGCTTCTTTTCCTTGACCACTGTTTAATGTTGCACTGTAGTAGCAGTAATAACTACTGCTGCGGCAGGTTTCCATGAATTTATACAAAGTTATTGACATGAAGATTGAGGATTGATGTGAAATCCACTTTTATTCCACATGTGATTGTTGCAGGCAGGCATCTTTCCCTTCTGTCTCCTAAAATTTAATCTGTGTTATACCATGTCTAATTAAATACATGCAGAAGGCAACTCTTTTTGAGAGTTTTGAGCCATGTTTACTTAATTTTAAAATGGTTTATGGTGGAATAAAAATTTACAATACTCCAGCCTACAAAAATGTAAACTGTTGTAAAATACCTCTCTAATTGAATTTGCAGCTCCCAGTGACTTTCACGGTATTACGCGGCACTATCAGAATGGCAGTGGTGATAATATGCACCCAGGGTGTACGTGACAGACATCAGCCTTTATGCCACTTCTTGTAGCGGCCACTCGCCTAAGGTGTATTTGTGACATGCTTTACTACTGGCATCTCCCACTCCATCATGTTTGTCCTAGATATTGCCAGTAAAATACTGTAGATGTTTTGTTTTCTTCCTCTAACTTCTCCTGAGATACCCTTGGGAGTGTGAATTTGCATTCAGGCCTGACTTGACAACACGGACTCTTCTCAATTGACAGACCTCTCCGCTGGGGAACAAAAAAGACGGGGCCCCTCAGTTGACAGACAGTGCCCCTAGCCAATCAGACACCTCAGTTGAGAGACATTTCTAGACCACTGACCATATATGACCACAGCTCAGATTTGACCTAGGCTATAGATGGAGCCCTGCTTAGGGAGTGGGGGTACATTTTGAGTTGGTCATCCTTGGAGCAGGGTCTGCAGTTGAGGATTCTCCCCTTAGGTTGGGACGTCACCTAAGGAAATTCCTTGAGGTTGAGAGCCCTCATCTTATAGATGAGTGGTTGCACATTTTGGATTATCATTCCAAAGTTTGGGGATCCTCTGAGCGGTGTAGTAATTGATTTCCACGTGGTATCCTGAACCTGCAGTTTAATGTTTGTTGGAGTGTAAAGTGATTTTAGTTACGAGCACATTTTTTTTTTATCCTGAGTTTCAACTTTGGTTAGACAAACAGATTCTGCTTTTGATTGCATACATACAATCCTTTAGACATAAACCGTTGAGCAAGTCTGGGACTAGGAGTGGATCCAGCTGCACATCTACGCCTCTCTGAGAAGGAGTTCAGAAAGCAAGGAGGTCTTCTCTGACCTTCATGACTCCACTGGAGGATGTCTCTGACAGTTTTGTCTAACCTTGTCCCCTGTGCAGTAAATACTGGTGTGCCTCTGTTACACTGACACGATACAAAAATAAGATAAAAATAAAACCGCTCACTTATGATGTTAGTCATCTTTGACTTAAAGAGAGCTCAAAGCAGGTAGGAGCTTACTTGATGCTTGGCAAATGTGTGAGCGCTCATAGAATACGGAGGGAGACCTTACTTAACTAAAATAATCATTTACCTCAAAGCGATGGGACAAACGGACCCATGAGGAATTGTGTCCATATTGAAAGAGAAAAGGCTATGGGGTGGTGGTAACTGAGAGAGTGTTTAATGCTTGCTGATTGTTTTTTCCGTTGACCTGAAGTGGACTAATTCCTTTCCTGGTCCTTGCTGTTCGGTGTTGAGTAAAGGAGAATAAGAAAATACAGGGGTTTCGCATTTGTAACCTCAAGAAGTCGTCATGGGCCTGACTTGAGCTACTTCGACATTGTCCTGCTTTCAGGTCTATATACAACTGCTCCATCCCAGAGGCGCCACTGGGAAGAAGTGCCCCTGTGATGGGGAACGCCTGGCTGTACAGGGAAACCATGCAACGTCTTTTAGTGGTGCAGCAGCAAACTAACCCTGGCCAGCCCAGTAGGGCCCTGCGCCACATCTCTTTAAAATCAGCTGTAGTCTTCGAATTACTTCAGCAGCTTCGATCAGGATCTTCTCCCTCCCATCAGAGGCACAGCAGAGCTGGGATTCTGCCTCATCTTCATCCCTGTTCTGCTACTCATCCCTATTCGTGAGGGCCTGAGTGAGGAGCTGGGGAATCAGAAAAAGGGCTGCATTACTTACCGTCCTAATTCCAACCAGCAGATGATGGCAGGTCTTTAGTTTTTCTTCTGTACTTCAAAGGATTTGGTACTAAAAGGATCTGCCTTGCCTGGCCTGATTCAGCAAGGCAAGCTGTGACCCTTGTTACTGCTATTCTTCCTCAGAAGAAAACCCCTGAGCAGGTATTTAATGCTGTACGAAAATCACAAATCATGCATCCTCAAGTAATTCTCCAGCAGGAGACTACTAAGTTCAATACATTCTCTTAATAATTTTATTCTTGATTTTATCTCCGTTATGCTTGCTTTGGGTTCAGACACATCGATGAACTTATCTACATCTCCATTCTACCCATTAAATATAGCTCTTCATCCTGTGGGTGAAGGCGAGGATTTTCCACACACAGCCACCACCGCAAAGTGTTGCAGTGAGTGGCAGGGGGAGGTCCCTGTGCAACTGCCACGGCCTTAAACAGCTTTGCTGCACTGGCTGCTGGCCACTGTCACAGCCGAGGGGCTAGTTTAGACGCACCCTTGGCCAGATCTGTAGCATGGCCATTTTCAGGTTTTTTTAATACTACTGGCAAAGATTTCACAAAGGCCTCGGCACCTTTCCATTTCCTTAGTTTGCTTTCTTAGGGGATGAGAGGTCTGTGGGCAGTTTTAAAAGTATTTCTGTAGGCTTTCTAGGCTAATGTGTTTTAGGGACGTAGCTTGGAAAAGATGTCTGTTGGCGAGTGAGACAGGTGTTGTTAAGGAATGCTTTGAAACCTTCAGGGGTTTTAATTAACAGGTTTATACCACTAAAGAAGAGTGGTTTAGATGAACTTTTTTAATGTTGAAGTCCAAAACTAAAGTTCTGATGAGACCATCCAAAAAAGTGGCTTAAGGTAAACAGCAAAAGCACTTTGAGACTCCCCTGACGCCAATGAGAAGTAGGGATGTTTGGGACTTCTTGCACTTCTGCAAAATCAGACCATTCATTTTGGTTTTCTATTGGTAAAAGGTGCTATTGAAAAGGAGAAGAAAAAGTCTTCTCTATAATCTTAGGAAGCAGAACAAAAGTAAATGGTGGCAAGGGAGATTCAGGCATTCAGAAAAAGGAAAAAAAAGAAAAAAAAAATGCTTTCCAATGGTAAGAACAAGGGAAAAGCAGAGTAGGTTGCCTAGGGAGGTCGTGGAGTCTCCGTCCTTAGAGATATTTAAGAACAAAACAGCATCAGGTCTTTCAATGACGACCTAAATTTTGTTGATCTTGCCATGCAGAAGGGAAGGTCTGGGGAGATCTCCACAGCCCCTGGCAACATTATGCATTTGATTTAGGTGCTAAACATAGCTCTGTACTTATGTATGCTAAAACAAAATACAAGCTAAAAACTTTTACAGAAAATATTAAATTTTGTACAATTATCCTAAAGTTGGTCTGACCAACTTAGACTATTGAGTTTGCAATAGTGGTAAGATAGTGTATTTCTTCATAAACTGTTCTCAGTTTTTTGGTTTTGTTTTGGTTTGGTAGGGTTATTTTGGTTTTGTTTTGTTTGAGGGAAACAGGGAAATAAGCTTCTTCAAACCCAGTCCAAAGTAGATCACTGGAATGCTGTTGCTGTATGTATGTAATGCACCTTCAAGTATGTGGCCTGCAATGAAAAAGTTTCAGATATAATGAGTACAATAAAGCTCTCAATTTAAAAGTTGTAACTTTTTGCATCATTTGATTGTTTGGGATAAATGCAAAAAAATTATGAAATCCACTAATGAAGGGATTTATTTTTTTTTTCACATGCTAAATGGCAAATTCCTAGGTCAAATGACTGACAATTTAATAGGAGAATTAAGCCAGTGGCCTGAGAGCTCTGCAAATTATTTGCAATTCAGGGAAGCATGAAATTTAGTCATGCACTGTGCTTGGTCACCAACATATTGCTGTGCTGACATTTGAACACGACTGCATTTCTTTCCTCTCTCCATTGCCTCTTGGGCGTTTGGAAATAAAAACGTCGAATTACTCCGAGGCAGGTCTGGCAGTGGAGCAGTTTCACCGCTCTTACTGCCGCGGCCTGTGCCTGCCTGTCCTTCTGAATTATCCAGCATTTGGAAAACCTTTGGACTGCTCAAAAGCCGTCCCACTTGTGCTAGGATTGAGACTTTGGGAGCACCCTGTCTTCAAGGTGTTCGTTAGACTGGCTCCAGAACACATCTGGAAGATCCACATTACATAGAGCTGTGAACAGTATAATCCCTATAAGAACTTAAAGTTTTCCTCCTTGCCTGAATTTTCGATAGCCATACCAGGAGGTGAGGCATGCCATGGCACACAAATACAGCAGGGATCAGCTTTGAGGGGGTCAACCTGGTACCTGGGAAATGAATGCAGAGCCAAAATTGCTATTTTCTAGGCACATTTAGGTGCTTCATTTACATGGCTCAATTTTTGCTTTTGGGAAGCAGCCTTATTGAGGCCAGAATAGGTGGTGATGGCAATGGGAGCCATGTCTTTCAGAGAAGCACGTCCAAAGGGCTCCTTGAGAAAGGGACAGGACAACTGCTTACAATGCCTCTGAAACACTGCTAGTGGTCCTGGCCCATTAACGTTGCTTTTCTTTCCTACTCTTTCTTGCCTCTAGTGAGTGAGGTGGTTTTGCAATAAGCACTCAAAGCTGAGTCCTTCTCCTGTGAAACTGAAATAAACCCCAGCTCCCCTGAAAGTGTGGATGTTAGCATGCGGTTCTCTGAAAAAAAAAAACAACAAACCAACCCATGGAATATTCCTGGCATTTGGTAATTAGCATAGCAGATTACCAAAAGGATGTAAAATAGTATGCAAAAGGAATAACTTTTTGTAATTACATATTTAAAAGTCATTTAAAATGTAAACTAATTTATATTGCAGAAAGGCTATTAAAATGGTTTATTTTACATACAATACTGATACCCTCTGTAGTAAAAACATGGAAACGCACAGTGAATGATATCTCTTGCTACTGGTGCTGTGCAATTTACCATGACTATAATTTTTATTAATCTACAGCATGTGGCAAAAGCTTTCTCAAGATAAAAATTAGACTATTTTTTTTCTGGCTCCTTGCCTAATGTAAGGCAAATTTTAGATTAAAAAGAAATGGCCGTATTGAAGGTTAAAGTAGAAGTTTCTACTTATACAGCTGTCTCTTCTGTGAGCACATTTTCATCTTTGATATACTGGGAAGTGAACCTCTTTATTAAAAAAATCCCAAACCAATATGAAAAAATAAAATACCTTCTCCTATCTCTCTTTCTCCCTGTATCAACTTTTCTTGGTTCCTAGGATACAATGGTCTTGTTTGAGATGAATTTTGGAGAACTTAGATATGGAGCTATTATTGTCAATACAAAAAAAAAGCTGAATTATTTGCCAGAGCGGGTGGAAATCATCAGTTTTAAAAACTGATCACAGAATTACACATGTCCTTGGGGAGCATCCTGAAGTGTCACATTTTGAATTTTAGAAATAAGATTTTAATACATCAAGTGCCTAATGCATGAACAAGTTTTCTCTTAGAAGGACTTGTTGAAGTATCTTTATGCGTCTTCCTAAGCTGTCACCACTTACTTTCGCTCAAATCACATTCTTATTTTTGATTATTTTTTTTAAAAGATTTATTTGGATTTCATGCTAAATGGAATGCTTTTAGAGATAAGTAGTCTAATGTATTCTGTAAAGTACCAGAAGGGTTTCTTTCAAGAGGCTTTCTGTTGCAAATAAAATGTTCTCCAGCGTGACTTGAAGGGTGACGACTTAAAAACAAAGCTGGCATTAGATGGTGCGGTTCCAAGCTTCATCACAGGCTTCAGCAATAACCAGGTTAAGTGTATTTGGGAGAAGTGTAGTGGAAAAACTTACGTTCCTCGCAGGTCAAACATCGCTTCGTGTGTAGGATCTGTTAACAATGAGTGTGTCTCGTGCTACAAAGGATCCTGAGCAGGCTTGAAAGTGGTATTTCATATGTTTGATGTTGGCCCTTCCGCTGGGTGCAAGTATCACCCTGAAAGAACAGAAATCCAAATCACAGCTCAAATGATTAAAACCTGTCACAGCTTGCCTGCAATTATGCAGTGCAAAGCTTGCTAATAGTAGAAATGAATATATTTAAGGTGGGCTTTCAGTTTGAGTGTGGTATTACTGATATGGGCACTGGAGGAGAGTGAAACAGTCCTGTATATCATTGTCAAGGTTCTAATAGGAAAATAAAGTTGTTCAAACTTTGAAAACCCTAAGTAGCCAGAGGTCTATAACAAATACAGGGAAAAATACAAGGAGAAAAAAAACATCTCCCAAAGAATACCGTCAACCGTAACTAAAGTAGCTTCAATGACTTCAGCAACCTGGTTTGACAAATAACCGTGAAGATCTGTGTGAGCTTGTACTTGTCAGCTACTTGGATGTTCTGCATCTTTGTCTTGTTTGCTAATGATGTAGCGTGGAGTCTAAGAGACTGCATTTGAAAGACATTTCAGGAATGACTAAGGTGGATGTCTTATGACAGTTTCCACCAAAGCTTGAATAATTTAACTTTTATGTGTATGCCAAGTTGGTTGTTACTTTTTGTTCTTAATGTGGCAATGAGTCATTTCACATTGCTTAGCCAATGTAGAAAGGATATTTTGAAAATGAGAGAGCAGACACAGCAGCCTAAAACTCTGAAGTATCAAGATAATACGGAGAAAGTTAAATAAAATGACCTAAATTAAATTATTGTTTGGCATCCTAAGTACTTACAATTAAGTCTATTTCTGTTATTTTTATTAAGAGCCTCAATAGCAGCCACAAAGAGCAAGCTTCAAAAATATCATAATGGACCCCAAAGTCCTTTTCCAACCATGCCAGTAATCTGCTTTTAAAAAAAAAAAATAAATTCCTCTTTCTACTATAACTTTTTCTCTTGCATCTCCCCAGCCACCACGGCCCTGAAAATTTTGAAATTATTTTTAAGAGTTTTGTTCCCATAAGGTGGTTTTTTTTGGCATAAAATACTCAGAACAAAAATTTATGGAAGAAATAAAATTTGGCCCAAGTTAAATCAGCCTTCTGTAGATCAGAAGATCATATGTATATTAATTATTGAAGACTATCACAGAGATCATATGTATATTAATTATTGAAGACTATCTTAACAGTAACATCAGTATTTTAAATATGAATTCTGAAAATCTGTATGAATTTACATGTGATTCCTATATGAATGATGTGTGTATGCATTTACATGTATTTACATACATAGTATTTCCATAGCCCTTGCATATACTTTCAGTGCTAATCCTGCAAATATTTTATGCACATACTTAAATATGCGTCTAAGCGAATGTTGAGCTCATGTATCATGAAGCACATCTAAGGGCCTAACCTTATCAAACAACCTTTTGGGCATAAAATATTTACTAGGAGACAATATGAAGACGATGTGATGACAACGACATTGGAATTTATTTGTGTTTACGTAAGTATTAATGGAATGGCTGTAAAGGGAACTCCATAAATTGGATGCCACCCACATCATCTTTGCAACCGTGCCCATAATTTGCTGCTAGTGAGAAAAACATGAGGGTCCAATTCACAATTCATTACCAAAGTGGGGTGAAAGTATCAAAATGGCTTTAAAACAAATGAGAACTAGATCTTTGAAGTATCTCTTATGATACTTTCTGAAAGGGAGAAAATGGTAAGTAGTGGGAGGGCAGCCTAATAAAATCCCAAATGTAAGAGAGAAAATAAAAACTTCAGTCCAGAGGCAGCGTTGCAGCCTCAGGTTGTACAAATTATTCTTTTTTTTTTGGGGGGGTCCCAAGCAAAATACAATCATTATGGGAAAACAGTAATGCTCAGTCAACCTAGCAGCACCAGATTTAATTCCCTATTCAATTCCTCTGATAAAAGGGAAAAAAAAAAAAAACAAACACAAAACCAACGACTTAAAAGTAACTCTTTGTCACTCTATTTTTCAGTGCTTCAGCTATCGAGTCCTACATCCTCCAATATCTCCCTTTGGCCCTTGTGGATCCTATATTTGTTATATGTGAGTCTACTAAAAATCAGTTAAAAAATTCTTATTTCTCTGCCATGAGTGGTCCTCGTACACTATCCCACGAGATCAGTATACCTTTTGTGTCACCCCTTACCTATGGCCCACAAAGAAAACTAGAGCCCATTCTGTGGTTTTGTTTTGAATAAGCAATATGAAGTGAAGTGGAACAGACGATCAGCTGCCTGTGCTCTGAGCTGGCGAGAAGCCTACGTTCACAGCGGTCCAAATTGTCAGCTGTCTGAAATATTTTAGTACCGATCAGGCAATCTCTTTGTAGGAAAGCTTTAAAATGAAAGTAAGTCAAAGACTCCAAGAGGCAGCAGGAGGAAGGCAGGAAAAATGCCTCTGCAAGAAGTCGCAAAACAAAAACTGGCTTCTTCACTGTGTGGTGTGCCACAGAAAATAAGACTCAGTACCATCTCCAGCTCTGCTTTTATATTATATGGGTGAGAAGAATTATGAAGCATTTTTTTATCTAGGTTTATAGAGAAAAAAAGGTTTCTAGAGAAAAAAGGGGTTGCAAACTTGAGACCCAAGGGAGTTTCCCAATTAAGAATGAAAAACAGGGCCAGTGAAACGCGCAGCAGCCGATGCTGGCAGCGGTACCGCACAGTGGTGGCACAGGGCACAGGTTTTTTTAAGCCTTCCTAGCAAGCTGCAGGAGCAGTGACATTTCCACACCCCTCTTCTTGAAGACGATGTAGATCTTGCTGTAGCAGGGTGTCACGGCTTTGCTCAGTCTCAAAACCACCATGCAGGTCTGTAGCCCAAATCCCCACCTAGCATAGCTCCATCCAGCTATGGCCAAGTCATAATTTTACCCTGTTCTCCTTTCACCCGGTGTTTGGGTCGCTGTTTTTTAATTTATGACTGGATGTTTTCATTTGGCTGGTTTTCCCACAGTGTGGAGTCTCTGCTGACTATGTGAGCTGGCTGCTACAAACCTGGAGTTCAGCTGGGAGAAGGATCGGGCAGGTAATTCCGTGGTTGGTTTTTTTATTCTTTCCCATAGCAAAACATCTCAGATGAAAAGGGAGAGAAACCTCAAATGCCACGATGTGGTTCAGATTATGTTATCATCTGTTCAGTGTGAAGATCCTGCTTCTGCCTGGGGTCATAATCAGAAAGGAGCTAATGATCATACATGTATTATTAATACGACCGTGGCTTTAAGTACTATTGTTAGCCTGGGAGGTCATAGTAATAGGGGTGACTGTCACGTTAACAGTGTGAAAGGCACAGGTTCTTAGACATATAAACAAATCAGAAAATACCGCTGCACATCTTTCATAATTACAAACATTAATACTAGTCTCTGTCATTATGCAACAGACTTTTAGTAGTCGACTCAAGAGCATAAATAAGGTGGAACTACAGCCTATTGTATACAAAATGCAGCTGCGAGTGCAGCTAGCCTAGGCCAGACTCCTACTCACAACGCTTTGAAAGTTACCGTCAGGAATGAAAGCTCTTGAAAAAAAAAAAACCAAACAACAACAACCTGAAATCAATGCTTTTCAACTCACTGGGAGATGCTTAAAATGCATGTTTTAGTTCTGGTCTAAAAGATTTAGGGAGTTGCTTCTGATGGGGAAAAACAGCCTGCAGAGAAAACAAAATGCCTTAATTCTTCAATTTAGACAATTGCCAAGGTTCAGGCATGAGAATAAGTTTTATTATTTTGCTCTTCACTTCAATTAGGACAAAAATGCCATTCAGCTTGCATCTGAATTGCTAAATTTTAGTTGGATTTCCAAGTCATCCCTAAACGCAGTCCAAATTGCCCTCTGGGTTTTATAGCCCTCACTGAGCAAATAATTTAAACTACTCTTGATGGGCTTCCAACATTCTTGTATTCAAGGCATCGGACTTGAACTTGTCCCAAGCCAGGAATGGCATAGGACCTGACCTTGAGAGGTTTCGAAGGCAGGCCTGCCTTTGTTGTGAATGAGAGATTATTGCGGCCAGAATTTCTGAGATATTGCATTCAGAAGCAATCTATGTTTATAGCCCAGATAAAAAACCGTAATAGGCAGTTCCACTGTTTTCAGAACAGTCACCATTGCCCTATAAACTCATTAGCTGTATTACATAGTTGATACGTAACAGGTAGTACATATTTTTTACATCACCAGCTTCTCCCTTCTGTAAGGAAAAAGCTTTTGTGCATTCAAAGATTCTGTTTTTAAAAGGGTCAGTAGCCTTTCTGATGTTTTAAACTTTCAGTAAGTGAGCCATTTGTTAAAGTAAGATTTCTGTGCTTTGTTTCTGTACTTGTTGGCAGACTTGTATCACAAGCTTTGCAAGATCTACCCCCACCATCAGATAATAAACTGATTTCTCAAGGATTTAGTATTTCACCAGGGGATGCTTGGAACTGGCCTTCTCTTCCTTTTAGAATTTTTATCATATGGGCTTTTCTTGTTCTGTGTTCAGTTTATCAGTTCTGACTGCTTTCATTTGTGATACACATCAGCAAGTATAGTAGGAAAATTATTTTTAGCCAACAAATTGTCTTCAATTTTATGATTCCAGTTGTATAAAGCCTACGATTTCATGTGCAGAATTATCTCTGTGCTCTGACTTACATGTTTGAGAACTTTCTAATTGTAGGTAAAATACTTCTGAAGACCATAGCAGTTCTGTATTCTTTTTGCTATAGCAAGTTCAAGAGTGAGGGTGAACATGTGACTTCTTTGATTATCTGAGGCGAAAAAAAATCCACAGTCCCACAAGACTGAGAAGAGCTGAAATGAAGAGGGATGTATTAAAAAAACCTTTGTACAAAACTGTTTGTATGTCTGGGAGTGTATGTGCCCTTGTGTGTATACCTGTATAAATTCCTACGTTTTTACTCATACTGTTCTTGTCCTATTGATAATTTTCATTCTGAAATATTACTGCAGTAGTGTCTCAGCATTAATGAATGCTGTCAAATGTCCCCTTCTAGGTGTAAGAAAAGAAGTCACTCTCAGTTCCTTACAACAGCCATTAGTAGCATCTCTGCAGTAATATTTTGATCATGTGCCATTATTTCCTACCGTTGGCAATGCTAAGAACCCTGCATCCTTTATTCCACCTTAACTGCTAATTATATTCTGCTTGCCGAACAAGTTAACATAGTTTTCTCATTCCCATTATTTTTCTTTTGACCTGCTGTTCAGTCTTTTGCTGTTTTGAAGGCTGTTGTCTCAAACAACAATTCATGAAGTGCTGTGCACATGGCTTGCTGATTCGACTGCAGGGTTTGGTTCCCTCGATTACTACATCCGTATAACCCAGTCAACTGTAGGACTGAGTATATTTGAAGGACAGATTTCATGATACATTCCTTTCCTTCCATTCCATCAGCTTATCACTTTATCTGGTTTTTGAAGAAATAACAATTTTTAGTAAGACTTTAATGATAGAATGAACTATATGTCAGACAGATGGCTTCATATTACAGTTATTAGAAATCCAGCCTAACAATCTGCACTTTAATAATTAATCATTGAAGAACCTTTACTTTAAGCTTCTCTCAGAAATGCCATTTGTCTGATGGGCATATAACTTAGGAGAGGACTGACAACTTCAGTGATTTTTAGCCAAGGTTTTCCCCTCTTCCCAAGGCACAGGGTTATCTGTCTATCCAATAACTTGCAGCTGCAGAACTCTTGTTTATACAGCACTATCAAGCTGCCTGAAATAGCTGAATTAGACTAATTGAGACAGTCCCCTAAGAACTGCAGGTCCTACCCACAATACGCACACGGGTGCGTACACACCCATCTTTTCTACAAGTCATTTCGTAAAACTACCTAATTTGTATGGCAGAGAAGCAGAAGTTTTTGTCTTCGACCAGTGTAAAATTCACCAAGAACAGTGTGAAGTCAATAGATACAATTCACACCTGCCAAGGACCTGACTTCGTCTTGGGTATCTTCTTGACTGAGTTTGAAAACGGCATGTTCTCTAGAAGGACTAAGGCCAATGGAAGGGCTTCAGGAGTGGGAAGCTGCTGGAGCCCACGGACACCCAGTTTTTTCTCTCCACTTCCACACAGCCGTGTCCCACGGGTGGTAGAGCCCAGCATGGGATTGCACCCTCGGGATGCTGCTGTGGGACCGCAGTTGTTGCTCTCCTGCAGCGTCAGTGTCACACGTTTGTTCTGCTGTCGGTCCCCCAGTTCTTTATAAGTGTGTGTATATGTACCCACACTAACATAGAGTAAGCATACATGTACAGGTACCGGTGGTTCAGACCTAACTGTAGGGCCTCAAGTTTTTGAGATGTTCAAATTTCATGGGAAATAAGCATTTATTTGAATTCTGATCATGTTTTAAATTGTTCTGTATCCACTCTAACCTTGAAATGTGACCTGAAAAAAAAACTTACATGGTTTCAGCAGCTATTGTAACACTTTGGTGTGAAAACTATACATTTCTCTTCTGCTTTGGCCCCCCCATCTCCACCACCTTGGATGTGTACTTTCCATGGGCACATTCCTGTAGGAACACTTAGATACTTGGCTTCTAAGTGGGCAAAAGCAGTGGAAATGAATGGAGTTCAGGTTAATTAACACTGAGGTACTAGTAATTGCACAGACTTTAGAGCGCTTGAAGCTGAACTGCTGATTTATGAGTACCACTTACTGAATTCTTTTTAGCCATTTGTCTTTCTCTTTCTTACTAGGTCCGTGCTCTTCCTCTGTTGTTTTTTCCCCACAACATTCTCAAAAACTACTTCTGTTTTTGAAAAGAACAGGCGCAATCCATCTTGGGGAAATGATCAAGATACCAAGAAAGCTGAAAATTCCTGGGGGTGCCTGGGAGCGTGTGCTTGGCTGCGGCTCCTCTGCAGTTCTCATTACCTGGCCAGTGAAGGAATATGCACAGGAACTCTCTTCCAGCTACAGTAAATGGCAAGGAGGAGTCTTGTCCTGTGCTTTGAAGGTTAGGAACCCCAAAATGGGGCCTTCAACCCAGAATCTGATGCAGGGGAAGGCAGAAATGCAAAATGGTTTGGTCACCCTTCATTTTTCATAGCTTTTATAAATCTGCAAACCAAACATCAGTATTCTTAGGTACGCACTTTCCATGGAGCTCTCTTTGCTCTTTTATGCATGTTTACTTTTAAGATGCATTTTCCTAGTTTTTGAAAATCCATAGTTAGTTTCTAAAAAAGGAAACAGAAGCCCCTTTGCTTATCGAAGGGGCTAGAACAAGCTCCCAGAGTCATTCTTGAATAAATAAATACAGAAGCCAAGTGCAATTAGGAAGGGAAAATGACTGAATATTTATCTTCTTACCTGAAAGACTGATCATTGTCAAACCTTTTATGCTTCCTTGCACAGCTCTGCAGGCATACATTTGTACAGAAGAACAATAGTATAGCTCCCTTACAGCCACTTTAATCTGTAACACCAATAATATATGTCATGATGTTTCTATGCCTTGGAAAACCTGCAAGCAGGGTAAATTTAACTGTAAGCCTCCACTGTGGAGGCTTGAATTAGCAAAATGTGGTCACATCAGAGGTGAATGACACAGAAAGTGAAAGCGAGTTGGAGATCTCAAGGAGTCAGTGGGACAAGTGTTCCCCGCAGCCCCAATGTTAACATGCTGGAGTCCTCTAGAGTAACCTGTGGCATCTCCCCTTTCTCCTTAGGATGCTTTATGTGATAGACAAATATTTGCTTATACATTCAATGCTGTTCACAGTCTTTTTTTTAACTGGGATTCACCTGACCAAATGTGTCAGCATACCTGTCCGTAGAGCAGTCCACCTGCGAACTCTTGATGCTACTCTCCATTTGCAAAGAAATAGCTAGTGGTAGGGAGCTGAGAGTCAACTGATCTGTCTCAGAAATCTACCTCAAGGTGGGATGAAATATACTGCACAAATACCCACTTCTTTCCACTGACTTTAAAAATCAAGACAACTAGCTCAAATTAAGATATTTAAACTGCAGGCATTTTTACATGTCCAGAGCTACAACTGAAAGTCATCAAAGTAAATTTTGCATGTTTACATCTGTTCAGATGAATTTGACCCTTCCAGCCTGCTGGTGTCCTGTGGAATGGGAATGCAGAAACAGCGAGTAGCATAGTGGCATGCAGAGGATCTCATGCCTCGCAGACCTTGTTTGTCTGCACCTTACCTCTTCATCAGTTTAACGACACACTGAACAAAAGAAAGGTACGTATGACCCTGGGTTAAGATCTCATGCGCTTTGTAGTGAACTAGAGCACAGAATCTTTTGGCTAATTCAATCCATAGTTTGTTCACATGATGGAGTAGAAGAAATTCCCAATTGGGTACTGATCACGTCATGGGAGAAACCTACAGGTTTTTTCATACGGCAAATATACTCCTGGCCATGTGGTTAGGGAATATCTACATCAGTGCGAGAAAGAACAAATAATCCAGGACAGTCTGTTTCTTGCTGATCACTAAGGGGCTTGCAGGCCATGTAACTAGAGGCAAGCCAGATTTATTTTGTGAGTTTAACTTAGTCTGTGGGCGATCCCTTTGACAGAAATCACCTTCAGAGACTGCTCAAAAAAAAAAAAGTTCAGTCCTAGAATTAAGCTTTTTATTTCCAATTTACATAAAAAGCCATTGCTAATTGTTATGTTTCAGTTTAAAAAATCCTGTAATTAGAAAAAAGACTCAAAAAAAGATTGGGAACACTTAGAATACCTCAAGTTGACAGGGATCCATAAGGATCACCAAGTCCAACTCCCTGATCTTCGCCAGACTACCTAAAACTAAAGCATATGACCAAGAGCATTGTCCAGACGCTCCTTGAGCCCTGCGAGGCTTGGTGCTGTGACCGCTTCCCTGGGGAGCCTGTGCCAGTGACCGACCGCGCTCCCGGTGAAGAACCTTTTCCTAATGTCCAGTCTGACCGAACTTCCCCTGATGCAGCTTCATTCCTTTTCCTCGTGTCCTGTCGCTGGTCACCAGAGAGAGGAGATCAGCACCTCCTCCTCTGCTGCCTTCCTTGAGGAAGCTGTAGACTTCGATGAGGTCACCCCTCAGCGATGAGGTCACCCCACAGCCTTCTCTTCTCCAGGCTGAACAAGCCAAGTGACCTCAGCCGCTCCTCCTAAGTCTTGCCCCCGAGGCCTTTCACCATCTTGGTCACCCGTCTCTGGACATACCCTAAGAGTTTGATATCCTTCTTGCATTGAGGTGCCCAAAACTGCACACTGTGCTCGAAGTGGGGCCGCACCAGTGCCATGTAGAGGGGTACAGTCCCTTCCCTCAGCCGGCTGGCTACGCTGTGCTCCATGCACCCTAGGACATGGTGGGCCCTTTTAGGGGTCAGCCTTTTCATGCTTCGTTTTTCTTGCTTTTATATTTTGTCCTTGCTGATACTAAAAGGTAGGCAGAGAAGGGGACACAAAAATCAAATATTTTGAGCTATCCTTTAAAAAACTACCTGCTGCTATTCTTTTTTAAGGCTTCTAAATTACCATTTGCTTTTCTTTTGCTATTTATTTCACAGAATCACACAAGAGGTGATGTACAGAGGCACCTCTGAAGTTCGTCTAGTCCTGCTCAAGCAGGGTCACCTAGACTAGGTTGCCCAGCACTGTATCTAGTCAGATTTTGATACCCAGGGATGGAAACTCTGCTAACCCTCTGGACAACCTGTTCTGCTGCTTGATCACTCTCACTGTAAAAAAGTTTTTTCTGATGTTTAAATGAAGTCTCTTATATTTCAATTTGCAAGTTGCACATTGTCTGTTCACTGCACATACCGCGGAGCAGACCCTGGCTATGTCTTCTTTTTTATTGGGCCCATCAGGCAGAGGTAATATCCCCCCTGAGCCTTCCCTTTTCCAGGCTGGGTGGTCCCAGCTCTCTGAGCCTCTCCTCGTATGACAGATGCTCCAGTCCCTTGATTGCAGCCCGCCTTTTGCTGGGAGGTACAGGATCAGCTTTGGCCATCAGCAGTTCTCCCCACATGCCTGAAATATAAACTCTTGTTAGTGTCGGAAATGCGGTACCAGACAGCTTTATACACGTCAGCACCCCTTTGGAGGCATCTAGGGAACAGCCAAAGCCATACTGGCTGATTTTAGTGTTGTTAAGTACTAGCTGATTTCAGAAAGGTTACTTGCATAATAACATCTTTAAATAAAGTGACATGCTCTAATGCTGCCGCTTTAGTCACTTTTCTTTGTCTCAGAAGCTGCTGTGAAGTTGAAAGGAGGGCAAATACCCCTCCATTATACACTACTTTTCCTCCTTGATTAGAAGCTCTAAGGCACCATGATAAAAATAATAACTTTCCCTCACGAACTAGAGCAAACTCTGCCCTGGTTCTCAGAGCAGGAGATTAAAGAAGTTGAGCAAGAGTTCAGCACTGTGGTTCCTTCCTTTAATACAATCCCAAGCTTCCCTTTAAATTGGTGTCATAAGGTGATGGAGCTTCTGCCCTACACCAGGATCTCCCCGTAGGGTCGATGCCAGAGCTGAGTCTGTGGTTCAGGTTAGCACAGCAAGCAAAGAAAGCGTGATCAAATCAGTGCATTGGCCAGACCCTACCTGAAGAGCCACCATCTCACTAGCCCACAAAGCTGAGGCTGGGGCTGGGCTGGCAGGATTTTGGGGTGAGTTCTTGTGATCTTGTTGCACACTCAAAGCTATCAAGACTGCAGCAGAACTCGTTTCTCTGTCAGCTTAGGAAAGATTTCCTATTTTCAGTTGCATAGATTACAGTTAATGAGGTATTGTGATGAAAATATTGTAACTGACAATAATAGCAATTATTGCAGACTGCAGACCAAGTGCTTTTTCCTAAAGTAGTTGTGTTAACGTGAAGAGGTAGCATTTGCAATATCAAGCATGTAATTTGCTGACAAGGAGCAATGCAGTTGCACTTTCTAGTGCAGTCGTTTCTAGTGGCTTTCCTTTTCTCTGAATTCCAACCCATAGTCCCCAAAAAGCTTAACTTGAAATACTTTCTAACCCTGCATTGATTTATTATATTTATTGACTCTGTGGTCAATCAAGTAACCCTGAAGTGATTAATTACAATGTGTTTAGTTCATTGATTTGTTATTATATGATACGCCAGTTTTTGAAGGTAATGAAGGAAACTGGCCCAGTGACTCTTTGTGGGGAAAAAAAAAAAATACAGAAAGGAAACTTTGGCTTCAAAGGGGTTTCTTTCTAATCAAGCTGCGCAGAAAAAAGTCCACATTGTTTGTAGTACTGCCAAACCTAAGCATTTACACATCTTAAAACTTCTTGACACGTTAAAATAGTAATTATATGGGGTTATTTTTTAATATCTAAGCCTTTAGGATATCCTTGGGTATAAATTTAAATTTTGATAATGAAGATTAAAATAAAAGTCAATTTTCAAATAAAAGCTGAGGTCGTCGTATTAGCCTGTCATCGTGGGTATTAGGAAGATGCCTGTATTGCTGAGGAAAATATCTTCCCTTGGGAAGAAGATTATGTTTCTGAGGAGCCTATGCTTGTTTGATATTATGGTTTGAGCAGAAGGCTCAAACATGTCATTCAGCTAGCACGAAATGACACCGAGACAGAAGTGACTGAACGCTGAGATAAGGTCAGCTAGTGGGAAAAGTCAGGTCTCCGCCCAGACAGACGAGAGACGGCGGAGAGGGAACACAAAGATGTAGAATTGCAAGGAAAGGAAAGATGCTGCAACAAAACCTGGTGCTGTCCGAAGAGACAGTAACAGTTGTGTTCTGCATTGCACCCAACTTGCCATTGGCATGGGATTCTGTCTGAGAGGAAAAAAAAACACTTTGCTTCTGGGCTTCAGACTCCAATAAAAGTACTTTCAGTGTAGGACACGTATTATTCCACAGCAACATAATCAGACAAATAACCATCTAACACTGCTGCCAAACCGCTTTCCTGGGCTATGAAATACTAAAATAGAAACAGGCAAAAAGATCTGTTGTTGATGGGACGCACAGATTTGCTCAGAAGAAACCACCCAGATGGAAACGCAGCTCCCGCGGTGCAGGCTGGCATCCTGTCAGTCTACTGCAGGTACGCTTGCTCAGCCAAACTGTAAGAGTGAAATAGAGTTCAGAGGATTTTCTGCCACACATCGGTCTCCCTAGTTTAGTCGGCAGTACCAAACATACCAGAGGAAGGCACAAAGATTTTGACTGCAGGCAATTTAAGGAATAGCATCAACAGGAACTCTGCCCTTAATAGGGGTAGGAATAGGTTTACATGCTCAACTTTTGCCTTGCCATATTATTTTCTTTTCACAATGTCGATGTAAACATGGGTGCCTTTTAGCTGTATAAATACCTGTTTCTTTTGTAATTTTCGTTATCTGCAGCGTCGAGGGTAACTAAAACTGGGGAATGCATTGCAGCGTTAACTTTTAAAATCTTTTTGTCAGTTGTAACTGTACTTTTTGAATAAGGCTGGTGGTTGGTTTTCAGTCTTTTGGAATGCACCTGTGCTCTCCTGCTCTGAAAATAATTTACAACAAAATAAGGGAAGCTGCCTAAAACGTACTCATTAATTCTTATGTTCTGTTACTTATCTTTAAGCGCAAACATTAAAGGGAAAAATCTCTGTACAATCTGCTGAAGTCATAGTCCTTTTTTAACCTACCACTGCAGGAGACTTGTGTGCCTGCAAACATGTTCCCTGTCCTAATTCTATCGGTGGCATTAAGTGGAGGTACTACTCCTCCCCCAAACCAGAAACTTTAGATGCAAACTTAGAGGTAAAGGCAGGCCACATCCTGAGGTATGTGACATCTCTCCAACAAAAAAATCCTCAATATGATGGCTGTGTGTGGACACAGAGAGTTAAAGACAGTTTTGACAATACATTACTGAAGTGATCCTTGAGTATTTTTAGCAATCTTTGCTGGCCTGAGACTCCATATTTTGCTTGCTTTTCTCATCACTCTGCATGTCAACAGACGTTTTCGCTGTGCTGTCTACAGCAACCCAGAGGTCTTTTTTCCCACGTGGCAGCAGCTGGAATACTGAAGCACAGGGGAGAAGACAGTATGAGCTGCTAGTGTAAGCTGAGAGCATCAATAGAAAAGAATGAGTGTGTGAGGTTTATTCAACACGCTATCAGTTTCTATGCAAAGAGCACAACAAATTTATACAACACCTCAAAGTATGCAATATAGCATGGCTAGTTTTAATTTGTATATATTAATTATTCCCACTGCATTAATAACAATGGAAACTTTTTTGCTAGGAAATTAGAAATCAATTTGAAAAGTAATTACTCCATTAAATTTAGTAATTGTGTGCTATAGTCATCTCAATCTTCTTTAGAATGAATGACAAGATGCTTTTTGTCATTCATTGTTCTGTGTGAATTTATGCAGTGCAATTCTCCTATTTAATCTTAAAACAAGGAGGAAGAGCTATAGTAGACATTCCTAAGCCAAATAGTAGAGGATTTTGGAAACTGAAAACGTAGGTCCGTACTGTAGCCACAGAAAACAAGACTGAGCTATATAATTGCTGACTTCAATGAAACATGGCCAGGAGGTCTTTTACCTTAAGGATCTCCTCCAGGCAAGAAGGCATAGCGCCTTCCTAGGGCTTCCACTTTCCACCTGTACATGTGAGAATAGAAAAAGGGATAATTCTTTGCAAGTATTCTTCTACTTTGAATTTTAAGGAGGTAAAATTTTTCTTAATTCAGGTGATAGAATTTTTCAGGCCAAAAGAACAGGAAAATGGTAAGGAAAGAACTTGCATCTGCTGAAACTTGTTTCAGAACTTTAGCCAACTTTTGCTTGTGCAAATACAATTGAGTTTGCAGATAATTGCACATGTATTTTTTGTGCTGTTTTTAAATAGGATTTAGATGTGCAGTCCCACACGATGTGTCAGATTTATTAAGTGTCTTTTTGTGTGATCTTCGCAACGATCTTGCAATGGTTGTGTGACAAAGAGTACATCTGCCATCAGATAACATGACTGGGAGGCTTCAGCTGAGAAGGCTTGGAGGGACTTATTTGAGCATGAGAATTTTTCTGTCACCTGTGGTCCCACAAGTCCAGGAAGGCCAGCTGGAGCACTGTAGATCAGGTCGACTCCGGTAGCATCAGCAGAATTTTCTGAGATGTTGTTCTCTGAGTCACTAGTGATGGGAAGGCGTCACAGATCCAAAGAGGCCATGAGATTGGGAGGTGATTCTGGGTCCTGTGCAGAAGGAAAAGGGCCAGGGAAGGGTGTGAGAGGTTGTACGTCATTTTTTTTAGGAGTGGAGGTGATGCAGGAAGGCAGGTTCCACGTCACTTCTTGGACTGGTAGAAAACTCCTAGGGTGGGGTCTGAAAGGGTGCCAGTGTCAGGCTCAAGGAGAGATGTTCTAACACCACTTCCCTTAGTCTGTTCAAAACCCAAACAATTATACACGCCGAATGTTGGACTGAAAATACGCTTTAAAAAATATGCAGGTGTTTTTCACAAAGTAAGGTTAGCTAGCTAAAGGCCTCACTAAATGGCTCCCTTTCAGTTAACCAGCCACAGTCCCCCCACATATTCTCTCATTCAGTTCAGAGAGCTTGTGGCAGTTTTCACTCCGGCTTGCATGTTAGCAGCAAGGCATCAAACATGCTTATTTGCCTATTTTTCCTACTCTTTCATTCTGCATTTCTGTGGGCTCTTAATGCATGCTGACTGACTTTTTTCCCCCACTTTCTCTTGTCTGTCTTACACTTTGAGTGATGAAAGGGTGAGAGATAAAGGAAAAGTTGTCAGAACTTCAGTAAATTGAGATCTATAATAGTGAGGTGGTTAAATATTCAACAAAAGCACTTGCTGCAGCTTCTGAAAAGCCCGAGAAACAGCAGCAGAAGTCAGTTGTTTCATCCTTCTTTGAGATTGCTATCAGAAGTGTGCAAAATATCAAAAATCTCTGGTTTAGTTAGAGTGCAGGGCACTTCTAGTTGCCCGTTAACACATGGGGCCTTATATACTTCTGTTTCCCTGGCACGGTAAAGCCTTGAGTGGACTCTCAGCAGAGTCCCAAGCACAGTTTCTGGTTGTACTTCTGGGCCAAACTTTTGCCTCTTGCTGCAGCAGAAGGGAACAAAGACATGGCACAACAACATGGAGAGAGCACCGCGTGAAAATGGGACTCGGAGAGGTCAGAGAACAGGTTGGGGATGGGCACGCTTTTAGCTAGTCCCCCTCATCTACCAGCAGATACTGAACCAAGCAGAGATTTGGCACAGTTGAGCTCTGCAGGGAGGAGCCCTGGGAAACACTGATGCTCCGGGGATGCTTCCTATGGCTGCACGCTCTTGGCAAAGCCATGGTCAACTCTTCATCTTTCTTGCAGCAAGGGACACCCATGTTTCTTGTTGTATCCACCAGGGACATAAAATACAGTCTCCTTAACAATTTTTCCTACCCTCGAGGAATATTAATGTTTATTTTCTCCTATTTCCCTTGCCTTTTTTGCTTTAATCTGTATTTACCCTTCATTTAGCCTTTCTGTGTAGTTTTTGGTTTTCAAGCCTTTAATCTTTCTCACTCATTTGTAGACTCTCTCAAATTGCTCCACACCTTTCTTGAAGCATAATGTCAAAAAACTGGATGCAGTCTTCCAGCTGGTATCTTGTGAACAGCAGAGTTATTGGCATGTCTTATTTATATTCCATCCAAGTATCACTGGCTGAAATAATTTCATGTAACTTGATGCCGTAGCTGTCTACACCTGACCTGAGTGTCCTTAAATTCCATTAAAGTGAATGTCCTGATTTCAGGGTGTGACTCATCTGAGTCTTTTATCTATATCCTTTAGAGGAGCTGAACTGCACCTCAGAAGTGCCTGTTTATATTGATGAATCGCAAAGAGATCATAGGTTGATTGGCTAAAATGTAGGCACTCACCTACAGCATGCATGACTGCTTTTGACCAGATAAATACCATCCTTCATATACCAGCTTTTTTGTACTTCTGGATGCTGGAGAACATAGGATTGGAAACAATTACTTGGATCATTGAGTCCTTTCCCCTGCAGTCATGGACAACCAGGCTATATATATCTAATTCAGAAGCAACTTCACACACTGTGGTACGCTGCAAGTCATAGAACACTTCCAGATACTCATTCCATGCGTAGTAAAAGACTGAAATCTCAACTGTCATGTGCCTAAGGAAAAGCAGAAGCATGATGCATGCCGAGTTCCTGGGAGAGCGCGTTAATGAAACTACCCTGAATGTCCCTAACAAGCAGACCAGGTCGTCCGCTACACAGGAGGGTCAATGTTTTTGCTACCAACTGACAAGGAGCTGAAATTCCCTGCCAACCTCAAATCTAGTAGTTGTTTTAATCTTCTGTGGGTGAACACAGCACAAATGCATCAGGGTAAGGTAATCCCTGCACCCTGAGGCTACAGACTCTACATCAGCGGGTTAAAAAAAAAAGCCTTCCTGGTCTGTTACTCCATTTGTCCCCTCCTGAAACCCTGCACCACACACACACGGACACTCGTAGCAAGGGCAGCCCTACTGTGCGGTTGCACTTCTTGTTACCTTCTGTCATTATAACAAGAAATTGAGTGTAAGGCCTGAAAACTGCCAATTATTTGGAGTAGCTCAGTCAATAGGGAGGTTCAGTGCTGTGTTTATTCAGACACAGACACAGGTCTCGACTTTCTGGACATGTTAAATGGTGCAGCATACTTTTTTGTAGTAAAAGAAAGAAATACTTTTTTGCCTGCAATGAATTGCAGGTTAATACTAAATACAAAATGCTAACAGAGAAGCAGTATATTAGAATTTTTGGATGAAACTATGACATTTTATATACCCTTAAGGAAAAATATCATTTGCTCCCTGGAGCTACCCTGACCAATTTAATTTCCCACATCACTACACATCATGAAGTCATACCTTCCCACTCTGTCTTTCAATCTACGCATAACACTCAGAGTATCAGATTTGTTTTTCTTCTTGTATGTGTTTTCAGTGTATTGCTTGCTTTAGATCTCCTTTTTAATGGATATTCACACAGTTGCAATTACTGATCTTGTTTAATTTGGTTCCTGCATTTCATCAAAACAGAACCATGCACCCAGTTCTGCAGTGGTAGAAGGTGAAAGCCAAAGCGGTAGAGGCTGCACAAAAGTGGTGAGGATACACAACATTTAGGTAACCAGCAACTATAGGAACGGCTGAATGGATTCCCATTCGTTAGGACCCTAGAGCCAACAAAGCCCTATAGCGCGTGAAGTTTCAGGTTGAGTTAAAAATGAAAAATTTCAAACCATCACTAATCTGAGGATATCCAAGCCATGCTGCTTGCAACCAAAGAGGGAACCAAACTTAGAGGTGTGAAAACCAAACACTGACTGCAGAAATGTGGCTTTCCCACCTCTAAGTGAAAATCAGATCAATTAGTTTAGAATGACAGGTCCCAAGGTTTGAAACTTTATGCATGTCACCCGTAGGAATGATGAAAGGCTCAGCTGAACCTGCAAGGATTTAGTTTTATGTATCTTGGGATGTCAGGATGCCTGGCCTGAGCCTGCCTCAACACTGTTCCTAAAACAGGATGGAGTGTGGTTTTCATCCACATTCATGAACTCACAGACAGCATCTGTCCTTCCTCTAACATGTCCATGTGATGGCCAAAAAATTACAAATTTACATCAGCTTTACCTGATCTTTCTGTTGGGCATAATTATTAGAAAACAGAAATTGTAAATGGGCAAAAATTTGTCTAAGTCAGAAATGCTGAATGGATCATCATCATCATAAAGCATTTCTCAAATTGCTACACAATTGAAGTTAATTTCATATTGTTGCTACAATGAATACCTGAGGAAAGCTAGAAATTATGTGGAGTCCTTATATCATGTGCCAGGCTTTCAACTTAATTTGGCCCAAGCACATTTTTCACTAACACTTACATGTTTGCTCTTTTGAAGAGAAAATTTGGCTTGGCTTGGCTTTCTATATTAACACATTCTTTTATTCCTAAGCCATACCTTGCTGAATAATTTCTGTCATTACAAGGCATTAAAATCTCCATTCTAGAAAATATACAGGAGACATTTAAAACAGTGACATGTTTCCACTTCAAATAATGAAAGAAAAGTGGGGAAAAAATTGGTGTATGGTGGTGGGGGAAGAGCATCAGAGCAAAAAAAAAAAAAAATCTTTGAGAGATGAGGCATACGAAACTGGCTAGCTGCCTAGCTTCCTGATGTTCTTTGTTAGGTTCTTGCTGAGACTTACTTGAATTTCAGATTGTTTTCTAAGCTGGTGAATAGCAGGTGTTTGCTAACCAGCTCATAATGAGTACCGAGGTCCAACTCCATGGAGTCGTTTCTCCCTGCTTTCGGCTGTCTTTTGTACTTGTGGAGACAAAGCAGCGGACCTGGAAATTGGAAGTTCTAATTGAAAGCACACATACACAAGGCAATTTTGTAGCCCTCTGAACACAGAGAGCTATAAAAGAAAGCAGGATGTTATTAATTTTGTATGCTGTGGGACTTATTGTGATGTATTTTGGGATATGTATGTTAGATCTGAAACCAGACTATAAGTAAAAATGCTAAACCCAAACCTTCCCCACAATTTTTACTTACCTGTACAGGTTCTTGTTACATGCAGGTCATTAGCACAGTAAATGGAAACGCTAAAGGCAGAATGCTGAGACAACACTCCAGGCTCTTTCTTCTGTCCAATCTCTTTCTAAGGTTTAATCACAGGACATGAGAAATTCAAGGGTCTTCACTAAATGATACTTTGTTGCTTGCTCTTCACAAACCATATCTTAGATTCATGGGTTTAGTATCTGTTGAAGGACTTTGTGAAATTACGTCTTTCCCTGTCCTTGCAGCTCTGAAAGGCAAGCAACGCAGAAAATGTGCAGTGCACCACAAAATTGCCTCATACTTCCCAAAAGTGAGAACATTAACAATGCACCAAAGTCAAGCAATACTGCCTATAGCTGGCAGAGGGGCAGAAAGGTCTGATACAGCATAAAGGCTATGCTTAAGCAGTAAAACCTGTGAGCATTCTCAGCTCCACAGCTGAAATCAATGTCCTGTCTCTGTAGAAGCCCTGCCTCTTCTCCTCCACCATGGTTTCCGTGGGAAGGAAATCCAAAACGTATGCTGGGAGGAACCCACAGCCGACTGGGTCCCTGCTCTGGGAGATCAGACCTGATCGCCTTAGCAGAGCTACAATTGTCTTATCCATTGCTAGCCAAATATGAGAGAGAAAGTGAATAACGCCGACCACTTAAGTAAAACTTTTGTTATTTTCTGTTCTGCAAATAGAAAAGAGATGTCATGTTTTGCTGATTTAAATAAATATATCTTATATAAATAAACTTTTCTTTAGGAAAAAAGTGTTGAAGTAAACTCATAACGGATGTAACGATAGCAACAAAGCTCATCAAAAGGAACCCTTGGTTACAAAAAGCTGCAGACTGTCTCTCATCTGCTGCAATTCAGTGTCATTCCATTGATTCAGGGAGGCTGTGTTGGATTTACTGCAGTCGAGAACCTCATCCAACATTAACAAATTCCACTTTAAATGAATTGTCCACTTTTAAATGATTGCAGTATGTCAATTTTATTTTTTTTTTTCCAGGGGTGAACTGATTGCGTAGCCTATTGAGCAGGGGATTTATGTTTTCTCATTAGCGAGGAGTTATCTGCAATACTTTATCGATGCATTTGTGTTGGATGATCCATAATTATCAGCAGCTAAAAACAACTGAAAAGCTACCACGAAAAAGTCAATGAAAATCGTGATGGAAAAGTAGTTCTGTATTTTGCCCAACTCCAAATGTAATATAAAAGCCATTCCCTTCAGGCAGGTGAGGAGATAACCTGTTTTGATAGCTCTTATCATGAGTTTAAAGCCATGGAAAAATTTGATACTGCATTGGATGCACCAAGAGGACAGAGTGAGAAGAGGTCTTTCGTTGTTCTGCCAGGTGAAGAAATGTTGTTAGCACAGGAAGGAATCACTTCTCATTGGTTATGTTGCAAAATATGTTTTGTTACCCGTGGAGGAGCTCTCATTTAAAAATTCTTGCACTTTGCGTCCTGTTTGTGTTCCCTTCTCAAAAGAGAGCACTGGTACTGAAGTGGGATAAACAGGCACCCCCTGCTTGGGGAACAGGGTGGTGAAAACTTAAGTGATTTGACAGTGATTTTCAGTTTTATAGTCAGATTGTCTTCATTTGTCTTCTTTGGAGTGAAAAGTGAAACAGCTCCCCGAATCTCAAAATGTTTCTTCACCCATCACATAGCAAGATCTATTTACTTGGGCTTTTGAGCAAAGAGAGCACGATGAATCTCATGTATTGGAAAAAAAAATGTGATTTTATTTTGCTTTACTTAGTAATATACCTGGCAGTCCCTCAAAGGATAGGTGTATTACATTGTGAAGAGATTGAAATACAACCATTTTCGTTGCTACATATGCACCACCTACACAGTCCGCTCAGTCTCCTTGTTGCTTGCTGGCCAGTTATTTGCACGTGCCGTGGGAGAACAAGTTTTGAAGGGACAACTGGATGAACAGGGGAAGAGTGACCTTGTCAATGACTTCTAGAAGATCATTCCTTGCCTTCAGACCATTGGGAAAAAAATAGGACAGTTGCCTGTCAGCCAGAATGACTGTATCTTTTCTTAAGCTTCTGGATACATCCATTTTGTATGTCAGCTATCTGTAACTGTATCATCTAGCTGTCCATCACCAGCAGCTGACTTTTCTCACTCTTCTAGTTTCATTATCCCTTAAACCATTCTTCATCAGTCAACCATTCTTTCATATTAAAACTCGGTAAGGGAAACATTGCTTACATTCCCCTATCTGTTAAAATATAGTTAATTTAAACTATTTGCTGTAGGGGAAATGATTGAGAAAATGTGTTTTGCATCTTGGTGGTGGGTTTTTTTTTTTTCCTTCTGGGCACGAGACAATGCAGATTCAGTAAAAAGATCTAACTGTGTGCACTGAGAAAGATCCCAGTGCTTTCGGTTCATTAGTCTCACAGTGTGAACTTTAATAAAAATGAATTTGACTAAAATAGATGCAATTACAGAAACTGGAGTTAAAAACTGTGTAGACATACATGTTTATAAAAAGGGGGATTATTTTAAAAGTATGTTTGGGTAAATGACAGAGAATAATATGCGTGGCTGGAGTACCTGTCAGTGACTGTAATTCTTAGTTTACAGAAAAAGAACTTTTGATCACTGGGCCCAGTGGTCACTTCACTCTCTAATTAGGCCAAATTATTGATAGTCCACCTTTGTGAGCCATGATCCAAGCAAGGTTTATACTTTATGTGTAGGCACGAAGGTGGCACAATCATCTCAGAGGTGAGTACTCAACCATTTTCAATGTACGGACATGGCACACAAGTTGCTGAATTGGTGCCAAAAGTATCGTATTATTGAGTAAATCTGTTGTCTTTACACATTTTACACATTACACAACCGCGATGTAATGGTCTCAACGGCACTAGGCACCTTGGCTTGGGCTGTGCAGCTGTGCCACGCCACATATTTAATTGAAAGGCAAGAAGGATCTACACGCCACACCACAGGGAAAACAAATTAAATGACCCTGTCAGGTTTGCATAACGGAGATCCCATTTACCCACAGGTCTTTTCAGTCACACTTACCCCTTGCCTAAAATATCCCTTTCATCTTTTTTTTTTCTTCCTTTTTCCCACACGATTTCCTTACTGTAATGGAAGGAACGCATCAGCCTTGAAACACCGTGCAGTGTTAGGTCTCACGTTCTTTGCTAGCTTTTATTTGCACTGAAGTGCAGCACTGCGTAGTGCCCACAAAACACCACGTGTGACATTGTGCGATCAAATCTGATTATGAATCCTTACTACCAGTAAAATATTGCAGATCTGCTGGCTAGTATTGCTTAGGGAACTTCTCTAAACCACCATGGAGTCTGTTCTCACCTTCATTGCCATCTTGATTTCTCCATTCTCCCCTCTCCCACTTAGTTACGTTAGTGCAAATTTATGAAAGGTATTCCACTGTTAAGCTAATATTTTTAAAGTAGATTTTGGTTATCTACTTTCTGCATCTCCTTTTAGTCACTGATGTTGCAAGTACAATAGAAAAGTTTCACAACACCGCGCAGCCAAATTTCCAATATACCCTACATGGGAAGGTCATTTTGGATGGCAAGATGGCCTTTTGCTCTTTTGCAGTCTCTCTCTCTGTCTCTGTCTCTCTCCGCTGTTTAAAGCCACGATCTTAAAAAGGAATTAACCTTCTGCTAGCAACTAACTTCAACACAGAAAAAAATGCCTGATTGGTGCCTTCTGTGAGAACTTGATAGTGCTCTTGATTGAGGCACTGGCTGCAAGCAAAAGTGGAACAGTTCTCTTCTGGTTGTTCCCAAAAGGTAGGGAAAAGTAAACAACCACCATACCTAGCGAAAACAGAACCAACTCAGAGGACCCGATCACTTCACAATGTAAAATATTGGAGAAAGCTTTTGTTTGCAAAAAATGTAATTTCTGTCACTTCAAAATGTCACCAAACACAGTTGATTGAGTAACCTTGACTGGAACAGAAACGTATGTGGGATACCATATCTCTATCAAGAAGAGACAAACTGTGTTCAGTTCACATTTAACTTGATGAAGGTCATGTCTCAGAACTTGAAATTTTGAGAGTTGGAGAGCTTAGACAGTTTAAAAATGCCTCATTTCAAACACATACCATCATGACATTTCAGTTTGAAGATGGTATAAATGTCTAAGAACCAAAATACTGGTTTGCTTTTTAAGAAGCTCCCTTCCCGTGACAAAGCTGCTTCTTTCACTAGGCAGAACAGACCAGACCAATAAAATTAAAGTACCACATGCTTTAAGTTACACATTTGAGACATAAAAGACAAAGCAGTATTAGATTTAGACTTTGTGAATGACCTGGAGTACAAGATAAAAGTAATTTAGATGATAAACAGTGCAGTTACTCAACACTCGATATCACCAGTAATCATTTTAAAAATCACTCCGCTTCTCTGCACAGTTTTCCAAGTAGCATTATTTGCTTCTTCCCATAATTCACATTCCTCTGGGAGATGCTGTCTTTACAGAAGGCAGTGATTAGCAACACTGTTAAAGCAGGCCTGAAGTTCTGGAGGAGGGAGTAGCTAAGACAAATGAGATTGTGTGAAAAGGGGATCATGCACACAGGCAACCAGGGGCTAAAATAAGTGTTTGTTAAATGTGGACAAATATACAATATGTCTTTATTTTGTGTTTTGACGCTTGTCAATACATAAGCTGAAAAAACAGAATATTAACGTGCAAACATCCATCACTCTTTGCAGAAAATATTTAGCATCCTCTGAATTTCAAAAGGTTAGCCTCTTAACCCTGTGTTCCTAGACAGAAATGGGTGGAAGTCACCAAAATGTGACTGTTTTAAAGACAATGGAATTTTCTCCAATTTAGTTTACAGATTGAAGGTAAATCATGACGATTTGCTTCAACTTGCTGTTCCAAAGTGGGTCTTTCAGCTGTGGCAGATGGTACAGTCTGGTGCTGCCCTGCACGTGGTACAGGCTATACGGGAGATACATCTGCCCACTGGAAGCTCCCAATTAGCAGGTCTGGAAGCCTTGCTTCTTGGCCTGCCGCTTCTCTGTGCTTACTGAAACCCAGTTCAGAGCATTCAGCCAGCAGAGGAGTGGGGCCAGTGCCTTGCACCCAGCATGGGAGAGTGAAGGTTGGAGCAAAATTGACCCTTACCTCGGGACAACAACCTTCCAGGTTTCTGCTCTTTAGTAAAGCTGCTCTCTGTTCTTTTTCCTTCTTCGTCCTTTTGCCTAAAGCCTCTCTTCTCTCAATACAGTGTTTTTCATTACCTTCCAAAAGCTGCTTGCCTCCTAATTCACTAGGGCTAGCGAACAAGCAGGGAAGGTCCCGGTAGACGTAACTGGGAGGGGGAAGAACTTGCTTGGTTGTAGGCCCAGCAGGCAGCTTGTACAGCTATCCATGCAGGACTATAAATGGCAAAGCTAGAGGATAACCAAACATTATTGTAGATCATACCCATAAATCATCTAATTCCTTTGGTTGTCTATTTATTAGGTGAAGGAAAACCACTTTCAGTAGCTTTGTTTGCATTATGTTCGTACAAGGCTTTACTATGAGGCTATAATCTCTACGAGTATACAGGTGGTGGAGCTCTGAACTGCGAATAGGTGGAACTGGGAGGGGGAAGAACTTGCTTGGTTGTAGGCCCAGCAGGCAGCTTGTACAGCCATCCATGCAGGACTATAAATGGCAAAGCTAGAGGATAACCAAACATTATTGTAGATCATACCCATAAATCATCTAATTCCTTTGGTTGTCTATTTATTAGGTGAAGAAAAACCACTTTCAGCAGCTTTGTTTGCATCATGTTCATACAAGGCTATAATCTCTACGAGTATACAGGTGATGGAGCTCTGAACTGCCAATAGGTGGCTGGACAGGTTTGGCTTGGTACACAAAAGATTGCACATAAATGTGCTGAACCCGTAGGCTGAGTGACACCATATCCATATGACAATCCAGAGCCTTTACTTCCTAATATACTACTTGAAAGTGTACACTTGTAGCTTCTTTTTAACATACAGGTCACTGCTATCTCAACTAAACTTTGCTTTGGATTTTATTTGTTTGTTTGTTTCCCTCTCACCTCCTTTCAGCTCCTGGCTGTTTTGCTGGCTCAGTGACTTTGCAATTTATTTTCTAGTGAGAAAGCATGGATTCATAAATATGGGCCAGAAATGAATTAGACATAAATAATATGACAACTATTGATGTGCTTTTCACTGAGAGAAACCTTTAAGGGAGAGATACAGACAGAAAGACAATAAGCAGAAGGCACCCATGCCTCCCCTGGAAGGCCATACAGGAAAGCTTTTTTCTAGAATAAGCCCATGAGACTCTCCAGCAAGACTAAAGGAAAAAACAGCCTCAGTAAAACAAGAGCAAAGCAATAACTTCCCAGTGTCCTCTGGCTACTACAAGCCCATTGAGAGATCACTTTCAAAAAAGTATTACCTGCTCAGTGCACAGAAAATGATGATGGTAATATGCTCTGCTGTGCTTCTTGCTGGTTACTGTAATGGTGACTCCACTTCAAAGCAGCTTTTAAAAAGCTTATCAAGCCAACCACATCCTTTCCCTTCAGTTTGCTCACATTCTGGTAATTCCCTTTTCCCAAATCTTTGCTCACCTTATTTCAATCTTTCTCAGTTCAGGCATTTGGCAAGCTGGAGCTCTTCCATACAGCTAACATGAAGTCACTCAGATCCTCAGATGGATTTGGGTCAGCTGTTGGCACCTGGGGAATGTTCCCCTTTTTCTGTCATGGGAGGACAGTTACAAATATGCCTAAATTTTATTTTGATAAACTGTTATTTAATAGTAGAAGCTCTTTACTTAATGACTTGTGTTTGAGGAGGAAAGGGGTGCTCTGCATGTATTCACATGCACACAACAAGGTGGTAATTTGTCAAGGGCTAAAACACATAGAGATGGGTACTGAGATCTGTTGGATTTGCTGGAGCAGCAAGCTGTGAAGCATCTTGGCCTTGTGTCTTGTTCGGCTGTGGGAGTCATCTACTGTGTGGGACTAGACACAAAAAAATCCCTATGTCTACTATAGTCAGTGTATAACGAACAGAAGATAAACAAAAGTAACTTCATGTTAGCTTTTGCTAAAACCACTTTTGCTGTCAGTCCTCTGGGGCAACAACAGTTCTTTTTCTATTCAGTGATGAAATTTAATCAATTTAATATTTACCATCTACTCATGATTCCTTAGTTACAGAAACAGCATGATCTCATTATGGGACCCTTCTATCTTTCTTCAGAAATAGTGAGTCATGTTAATTCCAGGCGTTTCTCCATTCATTGGTGGGCTTGCACTAAGGACAAATTTCACCTACAGCATTTGGGGAAAACTGGAAGCGTCTATCTTATTGCATACAGAAGGCTCAGCTCTGCACAGAAAGAAGAGAAACAATTGAAAGCTACAGATTTTCCATCCTTTTCAGGCTTAAGTGGCAGAATAGAGTGCCATTTCCTACATTTATTTTGTTAGGATGTGTTGTCTGGTTTCTCCTAGGGACTGAATGAAGACTGAATGTAGATCTCTTCTTTTGAATGTGAGGTCAGACAAGTCTATTTAGAAACAGTCATAACCCCAGCATAAGGGATCTTGGAAAACATACTGACCTTGTAGTGGTACGTACCTCCCTTTCCCCTGAGTAACTGTCCAGTCATTGCTGCCAGAATAAAGAACTATCAAAATAACAAGGTTCAAAATAAAACTCTGGAAATTCTTAGGAAGCATGAAAGTATTGTGCTTCAAAATTCTGGACTGAGGAGAACACCATATGTGCACAGTGAAATGACTGGAGAAAGAAAATAAAGCAAACCCTAGTATGAAAATGAAGAAAGCTGTAAGAAACACTTAACTGTGCATCAAATTGACTGTAATCTAATAACCACAGTGAACTCATTTGCAATGGCATATATAAACTCAAATGTTAACCAGGAAAAATATGGGAGGAGGGAAGCGGCAGTGCGTGAGGACAACTACAAATTACATCATCTCTCAGTGGTGAAGGTGACAGACAGGGAACAGTCAAACTCTCGAAAGAGCAAGGAGAACAGCGAGGCATGCTTAACACTTGCTATCCCAGCATCTCTGCTAGGGCAGGTTTTGGCAATCTCAGAGACAAGAAAGTCAAGATAAAAAGAAAGATCTTACCCAAATGGATAAATTCATTCCAGGCCAATCTTTTGCTTGAAAGCAAAGGGAAGAGAAGAAACACTTAGAATGGATCCAGCTCAGTCCAGTCAGAGGCATGTAAAATAAAATGAAACTTTTCCAGAATGAATGTTTAATTCACTTTAAGGGAACACGAACCTTGTGCTTATAATTTTCACTGACCTGTGCACCACTTGCTACAAATAGAAACAAGCATCTCAGTGTGGAAGTTCTTCTTCCTCATCAATCGCGCTCTAAGCCAAAAGCATTTCGCACCAATGACTCGAAGTTTATCCAGACTGCTGAAGCACCATTTCAGATGATTTCTAGTCAGTCTGTTCAGTTGAACTTAGCCGATACTACCAGGAAGTTCAGAAGAAAACACGGAAGGGACTGATCATTCTCAAACTCCATTTTTGTATTAGGATTATTAATGAACGAACTTTTTTCCAGCATAGCATGTCTTTCAAGCAGCTTGAAAGCTTTTATAGTTTTTGACCTGTCTAGTATTCTGTCAAATAAAAATAAATAACATGAAATAATTCATACAGCACAAAGTGTATATAACCAAGTAGCAGTAGGTGATCGTATTTCTGAAGTTCAAAAATACCATTGTTAAAGAAAAGACAGGAGCATGGTGTTGCAGGTTTGTACAAAAATGCCTTCAGAAATAAGCACTGCTTCAGGCAAGGCTTATTTTCTAGTATAAATCAGATTATTTTGGCAATTAGCAGATACAATCACTGAGCCTGCTCAAAATAGAGACGATATTCATTTAAATATATGAATAAAAGCACTCAGCGTCAAATTCAGCTCTTCTACTTCATGTGTTCACTATGGAAGTGAATGGATCTGAATGTCTGAAATACCCCAATTTCTGGTCTCTTATGAGACTTTTAAAAAGTCATTTATGACTTTTAAAAATGGGAACTAGGACTTAAGTATTCAGTTCCATTTTTGTAGCATTTCGTTTTACACAGGTTCTCAGACTTTCACAAAGCAGAGTACTGAAGGATTTAATACACAGGTTCTTGGTCTCTGCACTTATTAAATAGAACGCACTCAACAGTACATAATCAGGTATCAGCGAACAAGTTTCTATCTCCATTTCCAACTGTGCTATCAAGATATATCCTACTGTATTACCCCTGCATGAAAATCTGAACTCTCTTACATCCCTGATTGCAGTACAGCTTCCAGAGATGCATATGCACATATACATAGAGGCTATCCTATACCCTGTCTTAGGATATCATAATGTTGTGCTGCATAATGAGGCTGTCTGCTGACATAGGTTACTTTTCCAAAATAGTAAGCACCACTGGTTGTCGTGCTGGGAATCTAGGCATATGTTAGTTTTACAGATTTGTGTTAATAATGGAAATCATTGAGCATACTGTACTTATTTATAGGCTTTTATGCAATCATTATCTTAATTGTATCAAAATAGCAAGTAGCTTTTCTATAAACTTGTGACAAGGGAGGAGAACTTATTTAGCAATCAGGACCTGTCACATCAGTCAAGATACCAGAACCCTACATGAGATAATATATTTTTAAAATATTCTGGCGGATCAGTTTTTTAAAGTTAATTCCACTCAGCCGTTGCCCTGCCTAAACTACTTCCAAATGACTGCATTGTTTAAGTTCAATTTCAATAACTACTGCCTCACTAAATCGCACTTTTTCAGTGACATGAGTGAACTAAACTCCACATTACTATCATCTGGAAAGGCTTCCCATGGAGTCACTCATTGCATGGTCTTCAAAGGTTCCCATGAAAAGAGACTGCTTGATTTCTGTATGGAAATCTGACACCTAGCGTATGAGGTGAATGAGCTGTAAAGAGAATGGGCCAAATAACATCGATGCTATTTATGTACCCTTCTGTTTGTTAGGAGTATGATTGTGTAAGCAGTGATGTTAATGCATAATTTCTACTTATCCACTAGTCCATCAACTTGGACGTGACTTTGGTTTGGGAGCCGTAGTCTTCAAAGGCTTAGAAATATTCAGAGAAGTTGGCCAGTTAGTACATTACCTTTCTGTTACACGATTATTAAAAGCATTGAAACCAATCCCTATCAAACTTCACCTCACCACTTCCGTAAAACAAGGTACATTAGAAAAGCATGCAATGAAGAGACCAGTTTTAGGTACCCTAACTCTAAAATGTCTTGATCTTGTTCATACTTTTTATTCCAGTAGGTAACGTGTATCATTTGATTACAATATGGGGTGCTTGACAGGCTATGAGTATGCTTGTGTTTATAGAACTCCAGTGGGTATCAGTCATTATTGACACCATCTGTTTACTTCAGTGCTAACATTTCCAATCTGTTCAGGTTAAAGGTAAATGCTGAAGAGGCATTCAAGCAGCTCTGCTGGATGAAATAAATTTTGCCCAGATACAAGATTTTTTTCTTTTTGCTTCCTGTCTTACACTTCGTGCAAACATGCAAGGTTCCGATGCACTTGAAGGTAAAATAACTTCTTGATGAAATGAAACAGAAGGGTCTACTAATTTTTGGCACAGAGACTGTATGTTTGACTTCTTATCATCAAAGTTGTCATGCTTGCTGGAATAAAAATATATATTGCAATGTCCCGCTATGTGGACAGTAATATTTTCTTCATGAGAAATAAGAAATGAAATTTCATGGGAAATGAAACTTGAATACAAAATGTGATCTGTATTTCTATAGTGTGTTAATTATTAGCTGATAGAGTTTATGAGGAAGTACACATGTAAGTAGCTTACCTAAAGGAAGAAAGGGAAGAGTACAAGGGATTAGCCAGTTATGATACATGATAATACTCAAATTAATGTTGTGTGTTACTGACTGTTCCATGATACATGAGCAATAATTACCTGTACTGCTTTGAATCATTTACCAGTTCTCCATAATTTATAGCTTAAGCTTTATGAAACTTCCAAAGTTAGAAAAAAAAAACAGACTTAAACTGTAAGCCCAGCAGACTTTTCCAATGGTTCCTTTGTTACACTGGGTAATAACAAAAAAATACACATGAGCATGTAGCAATGTGTTTGCCAAAATGAGACGGAGTTCTTCATTTCCTCTGCATTCCTGAATTTTGTTTTGTTTTTCACATAACTTTAAATGGCAGAAATTTCATTTGTAAGCTGACGATTGGTTAATGAGTGCACATACTTTATTTCCTTTTTTCTTTATTGTAGTGTCACTGAAATGTCTCAGAAAAAGGACTGGAACTTGCAGAGTTCTAGATGATAAACATGCCCTGTTTGGATGAGTCGGAAGGATGATCTATCTTTTAAATTGCAGCATAGAATAAAGATGTGCAAGATTGGGTAAGCATTGAAAGCATTTTGAACATGGGAGCACACAGCTTTATACAAGATCATTTTGTTCGTAACAAAGTACGTATGATTTGGGATGCCAGAGTTCAGCTCCCAGCTTGATCAATTGCTTTGCACACTAAAGTGACTCGCTGCCACTCCGACCAGCAGGTTTCAAAGAGTCACGAAGTATTCGGTGCTCACCAAGCATTCCAAAAAACAGTTTTCAGAGGTCATATTTCACAGAAGTAGTATTTTTATTGCTATTGCCAGTATAATTAGTGTGGCATGTGGGGTTTTTTCAGGCAGCTTTAGATGATAGTTCTAGATTTTGCTTTGACACACTTTCACTCATTGTTATTAACATTATTTGCTATGCTATTCCTATTTTGTGGCTTTGTGGTTCTCTTTCTGCAAACAAAACTCTTACTCCATTTACTCAAAGCCAAAAGGCAGAGCTGCTGTTCTTCAACACATTTACTAGCCCCATGGGTAGCAAAATCAACGTCTTAATTTTTTTTTCAGTG
Source organism: Cariama cristata (assembly GCF_000690535.1). Taxonomy (NCBI): domain Eukaryota; kingdom Metazoa; phylum Chordata; class Aves; order Cariamiformes; family Cariamidae; genus Cariama; species Cariama cristata. Next base: position 12,334 of record NW_009634185.1, on the reverse strand, counting down.
TTGAAGTTATTTAGGAGAATTAGACTGAAATGCATTCAATTACGTTCTGTCTAGAACATGCTGAATGCACCAGAACCCAAGTATCTTTGCAAATATAATCTGTGAAGTGTCAAGACAATAATGTTTGTAAAGGTAATGCCATTATTTTCATTCTCTATTTTTGTTGACTCAGATATATAATGGTATGTTGTTGTTAGGAATCATGTTCTGAAGGAAAATGAATTAACCTACTTAGCGTGGACCAGAAAAAGACCACAAAATTTGGGTCTCACATATACAGGCCATTTCATCTTCATTTCAGTTTGCTTTCTCAAAAAGTCATAAGGATAAATTAGAAAGGGCACTTCTTGGAAAATGTTTCCTATCATCAAAATCAGTGCTCATTATTACATATTAAACTGTATAAAACTCGCTGAAAGAACAGTAGGAATTAAGTATCTGTAGTACTTCAAAAATATTTCCTCATACTTTCAAAAATGAAACAATGTTAAGGAACTAGCAGAGCCCAAAGTTGTAATATTAAATCAAAATAAAAAAGAATGGATTTCCAGATTAATTTCATAAATTGTACTGCCATTTAGTAATTATAGAAAATATATAGTCAGAAGTATATCAACCAGAAAGTAGTATAAATGGAGCAAAGCTAGAAATATTGAAAGTGGATATAAGCCAACAGTTTCAGATACAAGAATAAAATAAAGTTAGTAGTTCAAGATAATCACTGTTCTTTGTTTCTCAAAAGTGTTCAGAAATCATAATTTACAGGAGTCTAAGGTAATTTGGAGACACCAAAAATAACGCTACAAAGAAAGAGGTGAAATGCCTACTTTCCTACTCTGACTCTGTCCCTGACACAGGGTATGGTTTTAGTCAAGGCATTTACGTTTCCTTGGGCTAGTCACTAGTTTTATTTGATGCAAGTGGAAATGACATTTGTTTACTCCGTAGAAGTTCACTAGAGCGAAGGCATATGTACTCTCAGGAAAATTCCAAAATGCTGTGACAAAGACTGGTTAAGACACTGAGCTGTGATTCTGGGCATTTGATTTTTAGATCTATCTTTATCTGCAACTCTTAACGCTACTTTGGTTATTTCACCTCTTTGGGCTTTATTTTCTCCTACCATTTGGCTCCAAAATTGTTTTTTGCCATCCTCAAAAGCTTTGCTGCCATTATGATAAGAACCAGTACAGAAGGGAAGAATACAGGAAAACCTGGTGATGACTGCTGCGTGCAGGCAGTACTTTAACCTTGTCACATAGAACACATAGGAATATTGCCATTTACAGCGGGGCTCTAGAAGCATTCCTTGTTGGCGATCAATACAACCTACTGTGGAGGTACAGTTCTGGAAAAAGGGGGGATTTCCTTCCTCCCTTTCTTTCCCTTTCCCTCTAGGCTGATGAATGAAAATTAGCCAATATTAGCAAAACTTTCTCATTCAACTGTTTGAACTAAGGCAGCTGATATTCATTGAAATGTTTTAGAGAGTGCTCACGTAATCTGCTAGATCTGCTGTGGTGGTAACCACACGAAAAAAAACGGGGCTAAACTCCTCACTGAAAGAGGGCTGATGGCTGCTTTGGCAGCAAACACATTTGTGGCTGGGGGAGGATGCATGGCCATGACCTCAGCTAAATGGCATTGGGCAAAAAGCCTGCACTGATTCTTAAAACTGTTCAACAGCTCAGTCCAGGGCACCTTCACTTTGCAGGACAGCCTGTTAGAAGCAGCTTTAAAAGTCTAAAGATGTGGTTCATTTTACATTTCTCTACTGTCTCCTCTTAAAGGCATCTGGCCTCTGCTTGACATACGGATGAAATTAAGTATGTGTATCCAGGACAGGATATGCTGCTTACCTAATTAAGGTTAGGAAAAGATTGCCTTTAAAAAAGCATCTTCGCGAAGCTAAGAGTTGTCAAACACAGCACCTGCAATAAACAGAAAGAGATGTCATTTTTTTCTGTTGATATAGGTCTTGGTTTATCTCTTTCTCTTACAGTTTTATTACTGTTCTTTCTTCATGCTAAGGTATTTTATGTCACTGAGACAAAATTTGGCATCTTCCTCCAAACAACTGCTCAAATTGGATGCCATTCTAAACTTCCAAGCATTGTAAAAGATATTAGATGGTTTGTAATATCCAAATCTCTTTGGCACAAAGCCCAAAGATATGCAAGCAGGTCATCTCTTTACATACACATCCATCTTCGAAAGCTATTTAAGTTATTTGTGGAACAGCACATTTTTGCAGAATAGATACCCACCTTATTTAATTGAGCAAGAGCTGTAAGTACATTCAGCCAGGCTGGCTTTCCCTGCAGATGCCTCTACTGTGTACAACACTGCACTCTGTGGACATGCAAATTTTTTTTCACAGCTGCTCAAACATTGCCTTGAAGCATCAAAATGATCCAGGCAATTAAGTTATAAGAAAAAATAACTTAGATTCATTAAAGATCTGTATCCTTTAATATTTTGAATTCTCATGGCAGGTTCAATGTGATAGGAATGCAAGGCTGAAAATCCAAATTTTTAAAGAAAGACCTTTTAAAAATTGAAAGCACATTACAATCATTATCCTGATTTACAAATGGGCAAATGAAACAAATGTTTTCTAAGAGAAAGCACAACAAAATTGGTGCTCTGAGGAAAGCTTACTTTCTTATTTTTCATGTTACTGCATTATTTATCTAAGTCACTTTTCTAAACACAAGCATCAATAAAGAAATTATATAGCACAACAAGAATCTATGACCTGCAATTCAGATAAGGTACACTCATGCAATGCTATTAGGTCTAATTGATGTGTCTAAGCCTGATAGCGATCACTATAATACAATACTCTGAAGTTTCTTAATGCAAGCATTCTAGGTGTTTTTCAGGCAACAAGTCCAGGAAATTGCCCTGCAGTACCCATTAAACTCACTTTACCAGCAGACGAAGCACAGGCTGACCAAGAGTTCCATAAAAAATGTGCAGCAAACAAGACTAGAAACCAGCCCTCAGCCTGAACTAAAGATACACTCTGATTTCTGTATCTTTGCCTTTCTGTGGAAGTAGCAAAATGCAGCTGTTCTGTCAGGGCTCATAAAGAACAGAACTATTGTATATGCACTGAAATAGGTAGTCTAGAATATTAAAAAAATCTCCAAATCTGTAGGAGTAAACCCTGTATTTCTCAAGGAAAACATCAGTATCTTTTTCCAGTAAATAAAGTCTACTATTATTTGACAGTAAACCTGCAAATATTTACTACCTTATCTCGCTTTAACTTTTTGTTGAAATGACCTATTATCAGTTTGCTGCGGTATTCATAGTATTAAAACCATCTCACCCTTTACTGGTTATCCCAACTGAGTGGACGTGGAGACTGTTGCCACCAGTTGTCATCTTTCCTGATGCAAAGCCCTATTGATTGAGCAGTCCAAGAGTCAAAAAGGCTTGTGCTCCCATTGCTTGAGATTGTTCTGGTTTTTGCACACAACTAGAAAAAAAAGAAAAAAGGAGGTGTGGGGAAAGGAACTTCTACTGATGGCAGTCTTCCAGTTGTAATCTGAAAGAGAGACCTTCTGCCTGTCTTCATTGTCCAGGTAGAAAACTCTGCTGTCTTCACTGGCCTGAGCTGAAGCTCACTGAAGAGGAGAGCTGGAACTGAACAGAAACTCAGGATTTCAGAAAGATTTCAGTACAATGACATAGGATTAAGTTCCCTGTAAGTTCTCCACTGGAGCTTAAAACAGGGACTGAACAGAGCCATTGCACATTAGATTACTGTACTACAATTGCCATACTAATAAACTTGCTCAACCACTGTATGTTAATTTATCTATATTAGAAACAATACATAGTAGTTTATTCTATATTAAAATTACAGTTGTTTATATACTTGCCTCATTTTTCCTTCCTGGAAATGGGTGGTCAGCAATTGGTGTCCTATTTACGATATCCACTATTGTAACTGTAATTTCTCTCCAAGGAGTGATACCAGAACTTAGTGATTCCGGATAGCATAACTGCAAGGTTTTATGTTGTCCAGTATAAACCTGCTGTGCAGAAGGTATTTTGCTACTTTTAAAATTTTAGCAGTTTTCCCTATTTTAAATTTTTTTTTTCAATGTGACAATTTAACATTGCTAGTGAATTCCTCCTCCATCTTATACTGCATGCAGTGTAGCCTACAGTGCGGTACAGATACACGTCTATTGATTTTACTTTGCACAATAACTACCACATCATAACAGTTCAGCTGAAACTAATAGAACTAATTAAACAACAGGGACCTCCAAGTCAGAAAATCATAGATTTGCAGTTGTAAAGATCTATCAGTCCACCATATTTAACTTCCTGTCAGAGCAAGACTTTTCCATGCAATATATCTTCTTTTGTTCACTATGCTTCAAATTGTGCTAAAAGATTGGAGCTTTCACATCTTGCCCCAGGAGACTGCTCCACAGCATAATAAATCTCATTGTCATGGATCTTTCCCTGCATTCAGCAATATTATACTTCTTTAAATGCACGCCATTTTTCTATTTACAACTTCTTGTTCGGTCTGAAGAAAGCCCTCCTCTTCACCACTGAGTTTTAAATATTAGCAGCCAGTCTTGTCTTGTCACGCATCTCCTGCCGAGTCAAGCAGCAGTTTTGTTTTGGTAGGCCTCCACAGAAGGCTTTTTCAAACTGAAATGAGACAGTTTTGTATGTAAGAAGTAATTAGCCCAGCTACTACAGACATGTTTTCATGGAAACTGAATGGACCAAGCCCTCCTCTTCACCACTGAGTTTTAAATATTAGCAGCCAGTCTTGTCTTGTCACGCATCTCCTGCCGAGTCAAGCAGCAGTTTTGTTTTGGTAGGCCTCCACAGAAGGCTTTTTCAAACTGAAATGAGACAGTTTTGTATGTAAGAAGTAATTAGCCCAGCTACTACAGACATGTTTTCATGGAAACTGAATGGACCTCCGCAGAGTTTCATCAGGAGGTTGCATGTTTTTCCCTCGTACTTCCAGTCTCTTATGAAGCATTGCACAGAGCATTGCATTTGATGCTTTTTAGGACATATCAACCAGTATCTCATTGTTACAAAATCTAAAAATTAAAGAACCACAACCCTATGCCTTTCTTAACATTTGATCCAAAATTAAGGATGGGAAGAGAGATAAGCTTGTGGAAAGCAGCAACATTTGAATAGGAATTACTAGCAATAGAAAAGTCCCTGAAACGAGAAAGGGATAGCTTGCTTCTTCGGAAGAGACCCACAGCAAGGAAGGAGCAGGAGTCTTCAAGCCATAACATTTCTTTAGAGATGAAGAGGTGATGGAGTGCTCAGCTGCAGCTGCTGAGTTCTGCCCAGCAGATTGCAAATTTTCTTTAGTTTTGAATTTGTAACCTGAACAGAGGTGATTAACCCTGATTTCCAACTTAGGCGTAAAAGTTGTGGGTATTTCTGATTATCCTGCAGAATGAGTTCAGCTATGATGAGTGATATGAAATAAGATGAGTGACAACACCTAACTATAAAAGGAGAACTTACTGCATTTAGGCTTTAGTAATAGCAAAAGAAAGGACATTGCAGATTTAAGTCAGTCTCTTAGCCTGAATTTGTTACCTTTTTAAATTGCAGAATACTTCTGAGAAGAAAAGACTGATTTTTGAAGAAAAACACTTTAAGAGACATTTACGGCTTTCCTGTTTCTACGGCTTATTTCTGATCTCAAGATTTTTATAATTTGGTTAATGTAGCCGACATTAATTTCTGAGAAAGACATCTTGAAAGATTGAGTATGTCAGCAAATACTGACTGCTTCTTTGTGGGATACAGCCAAAATGTTTTATAGAGTTTCCAACATCTGCTTATGAAAACTGAATCGCTCTGGTTATCGGGGTTGAAAGAGGCCATTCTCTGTGCGGGGATTGATTATGCTGTTGGTGCGTTCTATTATAATTCATAACTTCAGCGCTAACAAAGTTGAAGTATCTGTCCTGATGATTTATAGGAGACTCCAAACCACATTTTTGGATTCTCAACAACATACTACCTTCTTCTGTGTGTTTTACTAGTTGATTTACTATGTTCTAGCTCTAAGAAACGTGGGTTCATTCTGAGTATACTGCCCAATCTGCTTTAGCTTTGAAAACGAATTGTTCCATTTGGACTGATTTAAATCAAAATTTGGGTGATTTTAAAACTCACATTTTATTAAAAAAAATAAAAAGTGTTCTCTTTCTGAAATACTTGAAATCAGTACTAACAAAATATAACAACAGCCTGATAAAAATGTATGCAATATTTATTATAGAAGGAGTAATGGTTTTCGATAATGAGATTGTTCTTTTCACTGGTTCATTCTAAAAGCTTTTCCTGGTTTGTGGGATTTTTTTTGCCAGGATATAATTCTCTACCTACTGCCTGTTTGCTACTGGGGCTAGGGAAACCTAATAGATGTGGGAGAAACAGGAATTTGTGCTAAACACTTTTAGTACTGCTCCTTTACCTTGTTATAAATCCTTTAATAACCACCAGCTGCTCTGTTGTTACCGTGCCCTTTTGAGCTTAGCTGACTAAATCTTCCTCCTGCTTTAAAACTTCTTTGTAAAAGTAGTTTCTTTCTTGCAAAGTCCTTCCTAAGGCTGAACAGCGACTAGCCGAGGGACTGTGCCCTGACATCCTGCTGTCTCAAGGCATGGCTGCTCCCGCTTTGGTTTTACCTCACAAACACACATAGGCACCATACATGGGAAAAGGCAAAAGTAATTCAGGATAAGACTCATTTGACTCGATGTTTACGACTTAAAAGGAAAAATGAAAGCAAGGCAAATCCTTTGGAGTTTCAGGATACTGTAGGGGATACGTAGAAGTCGTTCCAGGAATTATGTGGCAAAGTCTCATAGTTTGATGATTCTGTGTCTCCTGGAATGTACTGCATCTCACATGCTTGTGAGGATCTCTGCTGGCATTATTTAATAACAAAATTTTTCCAGATCAGTGAACTGAGAACATTTTGGAAGCACATTGCTGTGAAAGCAAATATAGGGATCCACACATTTAGCTAGGAAAAAAAATAAACACTAAATTAAAAAAAAAAAAAAGAAAAATTAATTTAGAGAGCATGGGGGAGAGGGAGACAAGTCATGATCTTTGAATATTTAAGGTTGAGGGTATTGAATTATTCCGTTTATTTTGAGCTTACGCATGGTCCTGTGTCCTGCAGGTCCCAGGGACGATAAGGCTAAAATGCCGAAAGGGATGTCACTAGATAAAAGCTGCAGAATTTATGCAAGTGAGTTTTCTTAGCACATCTGTGACCTCTTTTGACTTCAGTTACAAAAGGAGCTGCAACATTAAGCTTGCAGAAGAGCTCAGAAAGGTCTTACACTGTTCTTGCGAACAGCAAAAGTTGTGTGGTCAGTGGCAGCAAAGAAAGTTGGTTCTTTTTTTTTTTTCATTAACTTTGCTTCTCTGACTGTCATTTTCACTTTAAATATTTTTCTCCTTCAAGGAGGTCCTCCAGGATTTTTCCTTCCCTGTCTCACTGCAGTGACTCAAGTGAGAAAAGAATGTAGCCTGCGGTTTAGCTAGTATGTTTTTATCAAGAGGCTTTTCTAGAAAGAAAAGAAGATCTAAAGTGAAATTGCTCAGTTTAGCATAGATTAGGGCCTTCTGGTACTTTGTGTGTACACAGATGAATTATTAACCTTGGGGGAAAGGCAGTAGTGTGTTCCTACTAACTACTTTTCAGAGTGTTGGAGTTTTTTCCTAGTGCACATTGCCCGTTGGGGAGCCATTACAATGATAATAATGAAGAGCTCACTAATTCCTAGGTCTTCTTCCTTTATTGTCATAACCTCTCCAGCGTACATACAGCACTTACCATTCTGAGTAACCATAGCAATCATTCACTGCAGAGGCTATGGTACCGTTGCACTGCAAAATGCTACTACTTCCTTATACAATGCTAATCCCTTATTATTATTATTATTATTGCTATGCTAATGTTCATCTGAATTTAGAATAAAAGGTTCAGCACCTCTCAGATAGTGTTTGTGTACCTTGATCTCCATGCAGACTAAATTGAAAGGGAGTAGTAAGCAAGCTTCTGGTTGTTTGGGGTTGTTTTTTTTAAATAAACTAATTTCTTCTCATGGGGAAGATGTTTTTCCAAATTCTTTAAAAGTAGATGCCTCTGGACTGAAAATAATGAAGTTTCTGGGATATAGTGCACATGTAAAGGTACAATATTGATATGCAATCTGTAATGTGGGATCTATTTCTGAAAAAACCTTCATTAAGAAAAAAAATTAGTTTTAATATAAAAAATTTAATATTTCCATTTATTTTCATTTAAACAAAGTGATTTCTTTTACTTCAGATAAATGTATCAGCATACTTTAAAAAATAATAAATCATTTGCTACCTTACCTTATTCATTATATTTTCTAAAATTTAAATAATTCAGCTAGTATCTATTGACCTTTAAAGATTTTTGAACCAGTAAAGTACTAAACCAGTGGTTTCTAATATGACTAGGTAGTTTAAACAGAAGAGTTAAACCAGCTTTTTACAGCCATAGTGTCTTTGCAGACAGACTTGCTTTTAAAGGTAGATTTATTTTTTTTTTTTCCATGTCAGTTCATTAAAGTATTCCGGTTCAGAGAGTAATTTAAAGTAGAGAATTGTCTGAGGAATTGAAAAATTGGGAAAACTGTTTTTCCTCATATGGTACAGCTGTAAATGAGGAATGAGAACTAGCAGTTCCATAATCCAGGATAATTTGGAGCCTGGAAAGACAACTGATTAAAAACAGCACTTCCCTTTTTTAGAATAAGCATTTCTTTTTTTTTTCCCCAGCAATATGATGCCTACAAAAAGGTCAGACTCTTGTTAAACTGTAAGCTTGAACTACAAATTCAAAATTCTATTTTCAGACTTTCCTGATGAAATTCAAAGTTTCAGATAAAGTTTGATACAAATCAGAAGTAGAAAAGAGTAATTTACTAAATATATGTAAGTTAGCATTTACTAATATATAACTACTCTGAATAAATACATACATACTTTATCACTTATAGCTATAGGACAGTCACCTTGTAAGAAAAAAGAAACTACTTTTTTTCTGTTGGGTTGCTGGTCCTCTTTTGTACTGTTTCATCTTGTTTCAAGTCAGTTTAAGGTTAAGATTTGCCTCCAAAGTATTTCCATTTTTGACAGCAACGTAAGTGAAACCAAATTGTAGCTTGCTAGTCATTCAGAAAAAAAGAAAAAATGTAATAGGCTTATGTACACTAGACAGTCTTTTCAAGGGAGAAAAATAAAGGTAGCACAGATCCTCCAAGGTGACTCTACCTCTGAATAGGTGGCAAGCTGTTATTTCCTCCGTGTCACGGCTGGACTGCCTGCTGAGGGACGGCACGCCTTGTGATGAAGAGGGGCTTTCTGACAGGAGCCTGATGTACCATTCAGTTGAAAAAGGTGCTGGGAAAAAGATTAGCAAAGCATCAGGCCTTTATGAAGTATGGCATTTTAAGCCCAGCTCTGAAACCCCTTCCCTCATGTCCTTTTAAGAGGAAAACTTATCTCAAGGGGAAATGAGGGAATGTCACAGTATCTTGCCTGGCAGGTAATGGTGCACAGACGAAGAATCTCTCAGGAGGTGTATTCAGGAGGATAAAGAGAGAGATTTTACTGGGTTCTAAACACAGAGCTGTCAATCCCTTCGTTAGCCAGAATATCAAGATACGTTTATACCCACATCGGAGAAAACTTCAGCCAGTGAATGAATCTGAAAATCCTTGAACAATTAAAGCTACCGAGTGTGGCCTGATTATGCTCCACCTTGACCCAGGTGTTCTCCAACAGTCGTCTCTGTGCAGATGGCCATCCACTCATTGAAATGTCACTTGCCTTGGCAGCACCACATCGTTTACAGGGTCTTTTTCTACCCTGGACCATGGCATGTGTCACTGCAAATGCTTAGTTCATAGCAGGCAGAGCACACAGACTCTCTTGTTCCACATCAGTAGCCTGATTTGCCCCTTCAGCTAGCAAGTGGCAGTGAGTGTCTGGTTTTTGAAACAGAACTAGCCTGTAATGATTTACAGAGATCTAAACTTAGCAGTAAATGAGGAAGGAAAAAAGTCCCAGTTAGTGGATTTCCTTTAAAAGACTGAGAGAAAATAGCATTTTTTCTTTTCCTCTTTTGGCATTGTGTCTACGATAAACTTTCATTAAAGCTTACTCTGTCTGTAGTCCAGCTATGAGGGTTTAGAAAAATGCCTCAAGAATAGTGCAGCAACACTTATGCAAGGAAGTGGTATCAGATCACAGTGGCAGAATAAAACAAAATTTAAAACGATTAAGCCCTTTCAAAGCCCTCAGGTTATCAGCTGTAAAAAAAAAAAACCCAACATCTGATGGCAGATGTAATGCTGACATTTTTCAGTCAAAACCAGGGTACTTGACATTAGCATGATCCAATTCCTGGCACTGCCATGCATCATCAGAGTTATAGTTTAAGTGCTCTCCCCAGGGAGCTGGGATCTTCAGGCAGATTTCATCTCCCATGAGCTACCAGAGTGTGTCAAGGCGTTAGGCCTATTTGGGCAGATTCATGAGGATACGACTTGTAACTCAATTTCCATTGTGAAAAAGATTTTGGAAAATAACAATTAATTCCTGAAAACTACATTCAGGGTTAGAACCATTTTTTTCTTGTGTATAAAAACAATGACTTAAGTTTCCTGACCCACGCTAAGGAAAGTGCTGTTAATCATCTAGAATACATTTACACTAAAACTCGGATGTAACATAAAAATACCCAACTAGTAAGAGAATTTAGAGCAATTAATACATGGCAGTAGGGAACTTGGTTAATTTGTCCTTGCAAGTTTTAACCTAACTAGAAGTTTCTTCTATGCTGCTAAATGTGAAAAACACACTTCCTAGAAAAGTAATCTGAGGCTTTCCCTTAGAAGAGCAGCTGAAAGCAAGGAGCCCCCAAACCTTCATAAACATTAGTGAAGAATTCATGATTTAGTCATTACCTGGGCCATAGTTCTGGGCCATGGAAAGCTTTAATATTTCCCGTCTTCCGTTCTTCCCACTTTGAATCCTAATTTTAATCCCTGAAAGTTTGGGACACCATTTAAAAGACCAGTGTTTAATGAGAACAATCCATCATCTGCTTGTCAACTTCAGCTGTAACGCGGTTGAGATCTACCTGGTAATAATGGATTTTTGAGACAATCGATAGCTTGGATACATACATTTCAGGTTGCAAGGGTAAGGTATCTGAGAAAGGGGAAAGGACAGCTAAACAAAAGGGTCTGGCACATGAATGATTCAGCTGACAAGAGGAAGAATTTGAAAATACTATGAAGTAATAATCCAATTACGGTTTTAACAGCACACAAGTTAACATTTCCCAAATAGAAGTAAATATCACTCAGTCTCAGTGTAAAATAAAATCTTTTCTTTTTAACAGAATAAAGGACAGATGTTGCAGTATGGAATTGCAATTCAATACTGCATCCTGGAGAAGACAGACTTCCATTTACAAGAGAAGGAGCTGGCTTCACCAAACCAGAATGGTTTTAAGGGCCTGCAATACACTGTCCTTCAGGTGCTTTCCATCAGATTCCCTC
>NW_009634185.1:0-661 GCF_000690535.1 Cariama cristata | reverse complement strand
AGCGAGGGGGCGGGGGGGGGGGGGGACCGGGGACAGACACACACACACGCGTGGGGGCCAGATGATCTGCAGTTAGTTTGACAGGATCAATCTAGCCACAAGAAAACAATCTTTCAACCTGCAGTTATACCGACCATCTGCTGCTTGCCTAGCAGTATATATAAAACTAGCTAATAATGTCACTTCCATTCTGTCCTGGTTTCGGCCAGAATAGAATTAATTTTCTTCCTAGTAGCTGGTACAGCGCTGTGTTTTGGATTTAGTGTGAGAATAACGCCGATAACAGGTCAACGGTTTAGTTGTGGCTGAGCAGTGCTTGCCCTAAGCCCAGGGCTTTGCAGTTCCCCGTGCTCTGCCAGCGAGGAGGGGCACAAGGAGCTGGGAGGGAGCATGCCCCCAACCAGCCCCAGGGATATCCCATAGCACAGAGTGTCATGGCCAGTACAGAAACTGGGGGAGTTGGCCGGGAGGGGCCGGTCGCTGCTCAGGGATGGGCTGGGCATTGGTCAGCAGGTGGTCAGCCATGGCACTGTGCATCACTTGGCTCTCGGGTTTTATTCTTTTGTTACACTCTTTATCATTACAATTATTATTATTACTATAATTATTTTATTATTATTATTGTTAGTATGATATTTTATTTTACTTTAGTTATTAAACT
>NW_009634184.1:9536-9837 GCF_000690535.1 Cariama cristata | reverse complement strand
ACAGCGGCGGGCAGCGCGCCGCCGGTAATGAAGTGCTGCAGAGCAAATGTGATTTTGGTACGGGCTCGTCAATGGCAGCACCTTGTTTTTCCATAACCACTCAACTGCAGAGTCCTTGCTGGATTGCCAGCGCTCGCCGCTTAGGGCCTGTAATTCTTCCCGAGCTGCTGGTGGCTGTGTTTGCCATGTTGGGAGTCGCTGGTCGTGATGAAACTGCTGCTGCGTGTGTTTGGGTGGGGAGCAGGTTGTGGGGAGATGCAGCAGCTGTCTGGGGCCTGGCCTCTACCCCTGGTCTGCAGGT
>NW_009634184.1:0-9246 GCF_000690535.1 Cariama cristata | reverse complement strand
CACAGGCAGAGCCGCTCTGGGGGCTGGTGTGGGTTCATGGCTGCGTTCCCAGCCACGAATCCTGGGATTTATTTTGGTTGCAGCCACGATCCTCCCACAGGAGCCCAAAAGAGTCACTTGGGTGTGGGTGATGCTCAGTCCCACGGTGCAGGGATGTCCTGGCATCCTGTGTGTGGTGGTGCTCAGTGTGTGGGTCTGAGCCAGGCAGGAGGGGGTGGCTGAGCAGCCCGTCAAGTGCTCACATGAGGCGGGGTGGCCATGACCTGAAGTTGTATGTAGTCTTAGGGCAGGATGCAGCCTGGATGATGACACTGCAAGATTTCTTCGAGGGCTGGCCTGCTGCTGTGGACCAGCCCTGGCCATGAGCTGCCAGGCTCTCCGTTGTCCGACGCAGCAAGACAAACGGACCCCAAAAAAGCCTTTGGGAGCAGAGGAGATGGATGGCTGGAAGATGCTTGAAAAGAAGCTGCTGGCATATCTTCATAGTCAGTGCCTTACCCTCGTGCCCCTCAGCCATCAGGTCCCAGCGTGACTCTCTGGCTAGGAAAGCCCCTCCGCAGCACCCTTCCTGGGGAGTGGGGATGGTGTAGCTGTCTCCTCTCCTTGGAGAAACGCTCCTCTGGCACTCTGGATTTCAAAGCTACAATCACAGCAGGGCCCAGCGGAGCCCGTTGAAGCTGCCTGGGTGCTGGAAGCACTGGTGCTTCACACCGGTGCCGTGTTTGTGCACTTGGCTCGGGTTGTGCTGCTGTCGGCAGATTTCTGAGTGTTTGGGCTGGATGCGTGGTTGTCCTTGCTGCGAGGGTTATTCCCCCTGCGGAGTTATTCCACTCTAGAGTTGTGTAACCCTTTTGTTTGAACAGTGCCCTACTGTTGTCCCATGGGAAGCCACAACATGCCAAAACCAGACTTCTTGGGGCTGTTTTTTCTGTGCTTGATAGCAACCTCATCCTGCTGTCGCACCGGCGTTGCGGGCTCTGAGCAACCCATCCTGTGGCAGCAAGGGGAGAGGCTGGGCAGCTTCAGTGGCACAGCAGGGGGAAGAGCTCAGGTCTCACATCCTTTTGCCTCTCACTGTACCAGAGCTGCTCCACTCATCGTGTGTGTTTCTCTTGCTGGGAGAAGCCTCAATGTTGAGGGTCTTAGAGCTGATTCTGCCTGACCAGATTTGGATGCCTCAGCAGGAGGGCCAGGGCTGCTATGTCTCCTCCTGTAGATGCCGAGGCTGGTTGGGTGGCTTGTGCCCATGCCTCCTTGTTGGCTAACAAGAGCCTGGAGACCATCTTGGTGTCTGAAGCCAGGTGAGATGAACTCCCTGCCTGGTGTTTGCAGAGAGGCAGGTTCTGGAGACTGTCACCTTCCTAGGAGGTAGCTTCATCTTTCTGAAGCTGGTGGAGGTCTGCTCAGCCAGACCATGCAGGAGGAGCTTTCTCTGTCTTGAGGAAATGCCCTGCATTTCCAGCTGGTGTCCTTTCTGTAAGAAGTCACCCACCCTGCCCTGCCTGTGTGGGAATGGTGTCTAGTGGTAGGAGTATTGGGCTGGGAGTGAGGTTTGGACTCCCCCAGGGCTCTTACCATCTCTGTCCCTAGAGCAGATGGTGGCTGCAGGTCCTGTAGTCCTCCATCAGAAGAATCTTTGGGGAGATGTCAGCGCTGGTCGTGAGCCAGATTGCAGGGGGCTGTGTGTGACCTCCAGCCTGTAGCATTGGCCCTGGGCCCATGGCGGGGAGACCCTGGGGAGGGAGCCCTGGTGTGCAGAATTGGGATGGTGGAAGCCCAGTGGTTCTCTGAAGCTAGCATAATCCTTTGATGGCTGCTTACAGCAGTGCTTTTACCCAACTAATGTGTGCAAATGCCCTATTCTCACATGTCATTAGGGCTCACCATATGCTACCAGTCTCTTTCTGTGCCAGCACAAGCCCTTGGCACTAGAGTAATGGAAGCAGTGGTATCCCTGATGAGGCAGTGGTGTGCAGGCATGAGAAGAGGGAGTGCGACCTATCTGCATCACTTGATACCTGGATGGCCTGATTTTGGATGACTCTGATCAGCTGCCTGGGGAAAGTGAGCTGTTCTCGCAGCGGCAATGCAGCTGGGATCAGCATGTCAGCCAGAGGAGAGCATCCCACTGAGAGCAGCCGGGCGGAGGGAGCCGGACGGGGAGTGCGAAAGCCACCGCTCAGCTGTCTGGCACAACGCGTTAGGCTCAACAGGCAATGCTGGATTTTAAGACAATACACGGGATCAAGTGCTGCAGAGCTGCCCTGCCGCATACCCAGACGGTGAAGGGATGTACTGGCACCGCTGCCGTGGGACAGGAATTTTGCCGCTGTGCCGATAATGCCTCAGGTTTTGGCATGGTCTGCGATGCTGAGGCTGGGGTGTTTGCTGGGAGTGTGGTGGCGTGGTGTACTGGCCAGAGGAGAGATCACCAGCAGACTGGGGTGTTGCTGCTGAAACACGAGTTGAGTGCCTCCCAAGTGTGAGTACCTTTCCTTCTCTGGAAGGAGATGGAGGGAAGCACTCTACTTTGCCCAGGATTCCCTGCTTGTGAGGTCTTCTGCGTGCGAGACGCTGCCTCTTCTCCCTCTGCCTGACGTTCTCGCCTCGCCAGGGTTGTTGGAATTGCCAGAGTAACTGGAGGCGTCTACATCTGGGTAGTCACCCTGGTGCTGGCACGGCCAGGCACTTAGCCAGATGGAGGAATCTGCATTAAAGCTAACATTCTTGTTTGTTTTCACTAGGTTGGTTTTAACCTAGTTTTACCCCAATCCAGGGTGTCACGTGACCGTTCAGGTTCTTGCAGGAAAGCAGCAATGTGAGGGAGGAGCTGGTCCAGGACGTGAACGTGTGTCCAAGGTGCTTTTGCTGGTGGTAGTGTCTGTGTGGTGGTCTTGGAGCTTGGTGGGCTCCACTTGTGTGCTGCTGGGCTTGTTCTCCCGGGTTCCATGTGTGTTGGAGCCACTGCAGAACATGGGTTGCTTGTGCAGATGCCTTCTGGGCAGGGGAAGCGCTCTGCTCCCTGTGCCAGCAGTTGGCATGGTACCCCTGGTGCCCAGCCTTGTCTCCGTCTGAACTGCTCTCTGGGCTCCTTTTACAGCCCAGGCAATAGTTTGGCCATGCAGGTCATCTGATGCTGTGTCTGCACAGATTGAATTGCCTCCTTGTTGCTTGGCTCTTTGACTCCATGGGACCTTGAAGGTGATGCCAGCACTGTAAAACCCACGTAGTCAGATGTATCTGATCCTCCTCCTCTGAATTACCGGGTCAGCTCAGCTTGAACCATCTGGTCCAGTTCTCTCCCCTCTGCTCTTGGCCAGGCACCTGCAGCCATGAAGTGATGCAGCAGCAGAGCCTTCATCGTGCAGTGATGGTGAGGTGTAAGTGATTCCCCTGGTGCCCCAGCTCCTCTGTCTGCCTGTGAGGGCAGGTACGGGATGAGGCTCTCCATCCAACTCTGAAAGAGCTCCTGCTTTCACCCTGGGCTGCCGTGGTGCCTCTGCTGCTGTCAGAGGCAGTGCTGGGCTGGGCTATGCGGTCGCTGGCTGTGTGGTCACTGTGGCAGAGGGAGGGCTGTGTTGGCTGGGGGGAAAGGAGAGGA
Source organism: Cariama cristata (assembly GCF_000690535.1). Lineage (NCBI taxonomy): Eukaryota > Metazoa > Chordata > Aves > Cariamiformes > Cariamidae > Cariama > Cariama cristata. The sequence goes on along the minus strand of NW_009634184.1, from coordinate 5,645 downwards.
GCCAGGCAGGAGTCAGATGCAGTAATGCTGTGTGTTGTGTTTGGGCAGCCCTGACGCCAGAAGCACTAACCCAGACCAAGCTACCTAAAATGAGCAGTCGATAACAGCAGAGGGAGGTGGAGAAGCTGAGATGCATGATGAAGGCTGGGCAGGAATGTGCTTAACCATTCCAGTCACCTGCCTGGTGTCACGCTCTGCCTCCACTGTAATGTGGGCTGAGGGCACAGGGACTGGCATGTGCATGGGCAGGTGTCAGATGCTGCGGCTCCCACCGCTTGGGGATTGTGGAGGCTCCCCAGTGTCACAGGGACATGCTGGAGGGCAGTAGTGTTTGCTGCGGAGCCAGGCGGCAGCATCTTTCCAGGTGACCTTAGAGTTTTCCTGTGGCCGTGGAACAGCAGAGCTGCAAGCTTCTCCTTGTAGTTGCAGGATCCTGCTCAAGGGGACCTACCCCTTCCTCAGGTGATGCTCCAGGCAGTGTTCCATCTACCGATGCTCTTCCTCACCTTACAATGCTTCAGATGGTGTATTTACTGGCAAGCCCAATGTGGAGCATTAGCTTTTCCAGACCGCTGCTGCTGCGTTCAGGCCACTGTTTCCAGGGAAAGCGAGTTCTGACACTTCTGGTCTGAGTGGCCAGCAGTGCAGAGAGCAGCAGGCTTCCTGGGCCAGCACAGGAGCTGGGTTCGCTTTCTCAGTCTGGAGACAAGCGCAGGGCTGACCATGCCAGAAGACAGGGCTTGTTGGGACCCTATTGCCCCAGGCACCCTGGGGACCTGTTTTCCAGCAGTGGGGCATGTTTGCTGGTGCTGTGCGCAGGGCAGCAACTCCTCGTGTTCCTTTCTACTGCTGTCAGGCTTGCGTTCTGCTCTCCTCTGTCTGATGTGCGGTGGGAGCTGTGGGGAGATGGGCCCAGTGGTGCAGCCGACAGCATCCGTGCCTTGGCTGCATGCTGCAGGGCTCTGCTCTTAGCTTGTCTTTAAACACCTTCACCCCAAGCAGATGAATGTAATAGCAGGTCAGCATCGTGGCACTTTTCTGGGGGGCTCTGTTTTGCCTCTCCACATCTCACCAGCTCTGGTTTCTGGCTTTTTTTGTCTCCTTGTGATGCTGGGGACTTCATCCTCAAAAGGGACAGACTGTGTAACAACAGAGATGACCTCATGGGCCACAGCCAAAGCTGAGAGTGCTCTGTTCTCCCTGGTCATCCATTGGGATGTGGGGACTCTCTGCTGCAGCTGGGCACAACAGGGCATCCACTGCAGTCACCTGAAAGACCAGTGGCATTGAACCTGTATTTTAATCTTCTGAAACTACTCTTCCCTCCTGCCTTTCTGGGAAATCGGGAGGAGGCGTTAGCGTGTGGTACCCATTGGCAGGCATGCTGTCCCCTAGGAAGGGAGGAGAGCTGCCAGGGCTTCACCATTTCTTGTTTCTGTTATAAATATCCTCTTAAACAACCTTGTGTGTTTAATCCTCGGACAGTTGCAAGTGACAATTTGTCGTGCCAGCTTGGGCAGAGGTCTGCTACCAGTGTTTAGATGCCTGCAAATCAACAAGCGATGTACCAGGGCATCCAAAGCAACCATTTCTGAGACACCTCGCTGGGCAGGCGGGAGATCCTTAAAGCAGAACTGTCAAAGCAAAGAGCTCGTTCCCTTGGCAACAGTCATGTTCGAGATTGGCCTTAGGGTAGGAGCTAAAAAACATGCTCAAAAAGTAGTTATCAGCTGTTTGCTGTCAAACTGGAGGAGGGCCCTGGGAGAGGGGTCACCCTGCCCAGCTCTGCTAGCTGGTGCCCTGTGCTGGAGGGAGGCCTGAGATGGGAGGGTCCGGGTGGGCTTGCTGCTCATTCACAAGGGAGTTTGTCCCCTTATGGCGGATCCCAGGAAAGCTCTGACACTGGGGATGGCTGTCATGGTGTTTGGATGATTTATGGTAGCCCAGAATGGGGCTTTTCCCCCCTCATCTCTGTCCTGCCTTCTCCAAGGACTTGCCTGTACTTGGCAGGCTGGTGTGGCTCGTGCCTGAGCTGGGCTTTTGGCTCTCCCCGGGCACGCTGCGGCTTTGGGCTTTGGCCAGTGACTTGTGGGTCAGGGTGGCAACAGATCCTCTCAGCCAAGGGACTGCCAGTGGCCTCGTAAGGAGGCGATCGCTGTGCCTGGCGCTGGGTTTCCCTAACGATGCCGCTGCCTTTTGCTGAGCTAATTGGCCACCAGACCAGTGTGAATGTGCAAACACGGCTGAGCAGAGCCGCCAGCGGCAGCCTGTGTTTGTGCGGCTGCCAAAGGCTGCTGCTGCCATCAGAGGGGTTCCCCAGCTCCCTCGTCCCCTGGCCAGCCTACTCCTGTCCCAGCTCTCAGCAGGGGCTCCTCTGGCCCTGGGGCAACTGGAAGAGCAGTAGATGTCTAGGGGGGACAAGGCTGTGTACTCGGCAGGGCAGAAAGAAGAGTCCTGCTGGTCCCAGGGGAGAGGCTGCTTCCCGGATCGGCTCTGATGCATGGCAGTGGAGGACGGCGTGCGGCGAGGGCATATCCGAAGGCACGGGGCGGGAGAGCTCTGTCAGCTTGCTCTAAAAGCAGCCGGCCAGGGCTGGAGGAGGAGGGCATCCTGTGATCCGAGAGCTTCGGCAGCGCTTGCAACCAGCCTCTCTCTTCAGCTGCTTCTCTTCCTTGGCTGTTCTTGGCTGCTGATTGATGGCTAATTGCTGGCCATGTTTCAGTTGCTTAACCCTGGTCAGGGCTCACAGGCAGCTCTCAGCTCTCACTGTACCCTCGGGCAGGGTCTGTCCGGCAGGTCAGTGCATCCCCACACCCTGGGAGAAGGATGCAGCTCTGCAATTTGCTGGCGGTGCTCAGGGCTGAGTGTTGGTGCCCCTCCGACCAGGACCCTGCTGCTCTTGTCTGCAGAGGGCTCGGGGCTGCTGGAGAGCATGGACGGGGTCCTGGAGGCTGTGACCAAAGTCTCTACCATGGTCTTGGGAGAACACCAGCAAAGGCCCAGGGTTCAGAGCAGGTTGTGATGAGGAGGTGGGTCCTCTTGCTTTGCCTCTTCACAGAGAATGTTCATGTACATGTCTGCTTTCAGAGATATAATACAGAACTTGGTGTTTAGGGTGGCGAGTTGGGGTTTTTCATGTGGACCACACTTGAAGGCATAAATCCCCTGCACTTGGCTGACTGTTTCATTTGCAAGGAGCGAGCTCCTGTCATGGTGGGAACTTGGACAGCAGGTCCGCTTGTCACTCCCCCTGTTAACCTCTGGATCTCACACCCACATCACAAGCCCCTGAAGCAGAGGGCTTGGCTGTTGGAGAACCAACTGTTGAAGAGTGGCATCTCACAGCATCCTTCTCTATATGAGATCTGGAGTTCAGAGCAGACTCAGGTGTTGTGTGTTTTCCACTTCTGGTGAGCATTTGTGTTAATGTGACAGTCCTTAGTCACCCTGAGATCAAGTCCCTTGGTTTGTGGGAAGGATGGGCCAGAGGGGCTGGCTGGTGTGGGCTGGAGGTACAAGGGCAGGAGCTGGCGGAGGGGCCAGAGGGAGGTTTTGGGGCCAGAGCGTGCAAATGGGGATTCTGGAAGGATTTGTCCCTGTGATGGTGAGGAAAATGTGGGAAGCTTCCCAAAGCACCTGGATGCCACAGCCTGTGTGGCCTTGCTGTGCTGGGGAGAATCACCTGCCCAGGCTGGGAGTGGGATACCCTTGCTCACCAGGAGAGCGGCTGGGTGACAACACATGGGGATGTCCCCACTTTTAGTCCTCTCCTAGGTGAGGCTGGCTTCTTGCGTCCTTCCCACCGCCACCTTTTGATCTGAGTCTGGTTCAGCCTGCAGCCCAGCCTTCCATCTGCTCCCTTCACCTCCTGCTGCCCGTATCCTCCTCTGCCTTGCTCTTGCTTGTCTGGGATGGAGCCGTCCCGTGCTGCTAGCTGCCTCTTGGTGACAGCACCTGGTAAAGCCTTGCAGCCATGAGATATGTCTAATGCTGCAGGACTGGAAAAGGACCCAGCCCTGGAGGTGTTGCAGGAGGGCCCCTTGCCATGTGGCTACTGGAGGGATGCATCCTCTGTCCGAGGGCTGGAGTGTGCCGGCAAGGCTGGCTACCACGGGCAGGCATGCAGGGGAGAGGAGCAGAGGGTAGCATTGAGCAGATGTACTGAAATAAGAGAAGGCTTCCCTCTCTAACAAAATCTGGAGCGAGTCAGCTGCCGGTGAGGAGGAGCCTGGAAGTTGGGCTCTGGGCATCCCAGACTGTGGATTCACACGACACTCAAATCAGCTTGCAAGCAAGCTTGCACAGCAGATGTCTGTGCCCGCCTGCCCAGGTTCGCAATCCACTGAATTCAAAACTGCCGCCTTGGCCAGGCTGCTCTGGTGTCACCGTGCGGGAAGGATGCCTGCGGCTGGAAATGGAGCTTTGCAGTTCATGGCTGCTGAGTGAATTATTAAAATACAGTCCTCAGAGAGTAGATAACTCGCCTTACAAAATGTCTGTGTCAACAGAGATAAATTGGATCTTTATGATGACAAAACTAGACTAAATAGAAAAGAATAAGGAAAATGACAAGTGTTGGTTTTTGGGCCATGGCTGTGGACTGGAGGCGTTCGAGGGTTTTGAGCAGTGGGTGTTTTCCTCTGCTTCTGCCCCAGCAGAAATGCTTTTGTGGCCTGGAGGCAGGCTCAGATGGACGTGGGGTGTCTGTGCCTGACGGAGGCTGGGAGAGGGTCCTGGTGGCTCTGGCTCCTGCCTGCCTCGACCATGCTTGCTGCTGGAAGTGCCTCCAGCTTTTGGCAGCCCTCAGCGAATGCTCTGTCCTTCTGGGGTTGGTGTGGGCAGAAGGGCGTCCTCCGGACGCACCGTGAAGGCTGCTGGGCTGCAGCGCTGTTCCCTGGCATTGCTGCTTCCATGAGAATGCTCCAGGTGAAACGGCTCCTGGAAGGTAGAAGGCATGCCATGATGTTTTGTTGCAAAAGCCCCTGGAGATGCAGTGCTGCAGAGGGTTCACTTGTCTGTCTGTGCACGGGAGCGTCCCGGGGCTGGAGGCGGCGGGGCTGGAGGCCTTGGAGAGGGGTCTGCGCTGGAAGGGGGTGTGCATGCCAGCAGGTCCTGTTGCTGGGCTCAGGGAGCCGGGAGAGACGTGTGCATCGGTTTTTCCCCTCATAAATATGAATGTGAGCCCCCTGCAAAAGTGCACAGGTTTAATTAATGAAATATTGATTTTTCTAGAGTGTGGTGCTTCTCTAATTTCACTGCACCGACTGGGATCTGAAACAAACTTGGGCAGCAGCTCTTGGCCAAAACCAGGAGGCCTGGCGGAGCCCTTGCTTGGTGTTTTGCGGAGTGCCCGAGGTCCCTCTGCCTGTCCCCAGGCCCGAGGCAGCGCGTGAGCCTTCGGCGTCCCTGCCTGCAGCGGGTCTGGCCTCCTCCAGGAGAGGCCCATGAGGCCCATGGAGGGAGACCCAGGTCCTCTGCCTGCCAGGAGACTTTTCTGCTAGCTTGCCCTCTGCAAAATAACATTTCACCCTATGGCAGGGTGATGGCAGGGGTCTGAGGTGGCTCGGGTGGCCCCTGGTAGGTATAGATCTGAGGGATCTGCTTTCCCCCCCTGGAGAGGAGAGCCATGAGCACGGGGGGCCGTT
>NW_009634183.1:0-1293 GCF_000690535.1 Cariama cristata | reverse complement strand
TGTGGTTGCCCAGGCCATGTCGCTGTGGTCGAGACCTCACTGATGCAGAGCTCTGGGCCTGCAGAGGTGCTGCGACCATGTGGAGGGCGATGTTCTCCGTGAGCAGGACTGCAGGGAGCGTGCTGCCGGAGCTGCTCTGCGTGCTGGAGGACTGGCCGCTGCACAGCACATCCACTGCTGACGGGGACAATGCAGGCGTCCTTGCCCTGGCTGTGAGTTTCTGGATCAGGCCTTTGACCACCCCCAGGGTCTCCTCTCCGGGTGGCTCTCCGTCCTTCCCCTCCACTGCATTGGCCTGTCTCGGGCCATGGGCTGGCAACCTGGTTTAGGGGCCAGTTTAGGGGCAAGCAGGCTGGACGCTCCCCATACATCTCCCATGGCCCAGGACTGCACCTGAGCCTCACCCTCCCACACTCAGGCCCTGCCGCAGCGACGCCTTGGCACTGAGCGCTGTCTCTGGGTGTTTTGGTTTCTGCAGGCAACCAGGGTGCTGTGGGAGGTCCTCCGGTTGCCCAAGTGCTCACAGGCACTGGGCTTGCGTTTCCCCCGCGTCTTGCTGGCTCTGCTCTTCCATTTTCTTCAGCGCGGAGCAGATGCCAGAGGCGGTTGATACCTTCTGGAGGCGATGCCAGCAGGAAGGCTGCCTTCCCATCAATGCCAACAGGTACTCCATCCTAGTCTTCTGATCACTCCCATGGCCTCGGAGCTGGGGCCAGGGCTCCCAGTGTGACCTGGGCTTTGCTCTGCACACAGGTTTGCAATGGTGACCGTGAAAGTACTGCTCTGCCGTCTTCAGTACGACGATCTGGTGTTTGAAGTCGAACGTAAGCTTGGCTGGGAGATGCTCCTCAATGCTGAGACACATCACTGGGCGATGGGTCTACTGGCCAGGTGAGAGCCCCCTTCTCCCCGCTCTCCCTGCTGTCTCTCCCCCGCAGATGGAACGCCCCACACAATCCCCCTGGCCATGGGTGAGAGGGACTTGTCATGGAGGGATGGACCAGCAGACTGCAACTGGCGGGGGCGGGGGAGCAGCCACGTCCCAAAGCACCAGCGTCCCCTCCCGTGTGGTCTGGGCTGATGGTACACAGCGGGGGCTCTGTCTACAGGCAGCCCCTCCGAGGGCAGCTCGCCAAGCCAGGGCAGGGCAGGGTGCACTGAGGGCCAGCGACAGAGCCTGTGGGACACGAGTCCCCCGTGGACAGGAAAGGGGTCTCCTCAGAAGGGAAGGCTTTGGGGAAGCAAGGGTGTTTTCCCAGTGTCATCCCCAAAAGGAGCCTGTTGGTGTGGGGC